>NW_007742943.1:9463-10887 GCF_000696425.1 Galeopterus variegatus
GGGGGGGTGCCCAAGTGGAGGGATACAGTAACACAGGATTCACAGAACACCAGACACCCAGACGCACACTGACACAGTCACACATGCACAGGTAACCACACACATGCACTACATGCATGCACACATATACACACACAGACATGCATGCACACACAAATACCACCCACACATACACATTACACCCACACATAAATACATACACACACTGACACAGTCACACACACAACACACATGCACTACATGGCTGCATACATGCAATGCAGATACATGCATGCACACACAAATACCACCCACACATACAAATGCACAGGGACACACGCATGCACATACTACCATATACAGGCATATACACTCACATGCACATACTTAAATTCACANGGGCCTGGCAGTTAAGGTCAGCACGCCCCTGTGGCTGGCGGTGGAGGGGAGCTCAGTCCCATGTGGCCCCGCATGTCTGGCGCCCTTGGGCTGCCCAACCTGCCCCGGCTCCCATGGGCACTCACATCCCGGGGCCTCACCCGGAGGCGGCGCACCTTCCAGAGCAGGCCACGGGTACACTTGCAATCCACGTCGTTTGACTTTCCCAGCAGTCAAGTGGGCCTCAGTTTCAACTTTCTGATTTTGTCCAAGAATGCACCTGTAAAGGGAAAGATGTGGCATCTGTGGTTTACAGAAAGACATCAGCCACAGCCTCCCACACCTGCCCACCTGTCCCTAAGGGCCGTGAATGGAGGGCGGATTCCCAGGGGCTGCTGGAAGCCCCTGAGTCTCTGCGTCTGCCAGGCCCAGCCCTCACTGCTCTTGGGAGATGGGCCTGACCCTATCTACACATGTGTCTGGCTTCCTTATGTCCCCCAGACCATCCCCCTCTTCACCTGTGTTTCCTTGGAAGATTCTGGTTTCTTCCACTGCTGCAAACCCGTCAGCATAACTGAGTTTCCCAGGCTGCGGGGCAGCTGCAAGTCTCAGCAGAAGCACTGGGCTCTAGTTTTAGGCTCCCAGCGCCTTTGGTCAGAAAGAGTCCAGCAGCCACATCCGAGGACAGGAGAAGAGAGAGGTGGCCCCTGCCAGCAGGTCCTGGCTTCCCAGGGTTCCTCCCACCGCCGCCTCCCTCCCTCCAGCGCAGGCGAGCCAGGTGCAGAGTGGGCAGGTCCTCCTTCCCAGGTGGGGTCCAGAGAGCCATTGGGCCCTGGAAAGAGGTGGCCAAGTGAAGGAGCTTCACAGCAGATGGGGTCCTGCAGCCCCATGTGGCCTGGGCCAGGATGATGGTGGCCTGGGAGGGGCCAACACAACGATCCCTGGTCAAGAAGGAAGGCCATCTGTACGGACTCATGACAGACCCAGACAGGAATAGAGACTCGTGGGGGGGGTGCCCAAGTGGAGGGATACAGTAACACAGGATTCACAGAACACCAGACACCCAG
>NW_007742943.1:12670-13182 GCF_000696425.1 Galeopterus variegatus
CCCCCACGGGAGCCGCAAACACCTGGTGGAGCAGGCAGGCGGGCATGGGCCAGAAGCCCCCCACTGCGGCTCTGAACACCATCTCGCTTCCTCCACCTCCCTGTCTCTCCTCCCGCTTCCTTTCTCCTTCCTGGTGAACTGCAAAACTGCTTCGTTATTCACCAGACCTGGGCTCTGGTCAGTGCAGCCACCCCAGGAGGCAGCTGCACCCACTAGCAATTGCTGTGCAACAAGCCCGCGGAGCTCTGGCTTGAAGTGATGCACGTGGAGGTGCTCACAGGCGTGCGGGCAGCTGGGGGGTCCGGTCTCAGCCAGGTTCATGTGTCTGAAGTCGGTCGAGAGTCTGAAGGCAGTGCTGAAGGCAAGCTTAGCAGGGCTCCCTCCCACGTTGGGGCGTCTAGGGTGGCCTTGACTGGGACGACTGGACAGGCTCTTTGCTTGCACAAATGCAACAGGCCAGCCTGGCTGGTCTCAGGGCAGGCAGGGGTCCGAGAGGGCAGAGATGGACAAGG
>NW_007742943.1:15082-18966 GCF_000696425.1 Galeopterus variegatus
ACAGGCCAGCCTGGCTGGTCTCAGGGCAGGCAGGGGTCCGAGAGGGCAGAGATGGACAAGGCCTCTTGAGGCCTGGCCTCAGAATGGCGTAAGTCGCAGCCTGGCCTGGATTGGAGGAGGAGGAAATAGACTCTCTCTCTTTTGGGGGGAACACCAAAGGGATGGTGGCAAGGGTGGGGGACCTCTGAGCCCCCACAGCCGTGTGGCTGCGGCAAGCCCCCTGAGCTCCATGTCCTAGATGGCAAATCAGAACGGCCATCACTGCCCCTGTTACCCGCCCTCCCACTCTTCCTCCCCAGTCCATGTGTCGGAGTCTGGAGCTGCTGGAGGAGGGGGATGCGTGGCCTGGCCCCACCCCGGGGCCCAGCCGCCCGGACACGCAGCGATGCGTGATGGCTGATTGATCCGCTGCAACCCAGGAAAGCCGGCTGATTAAAGGGACTTCAAGTCAAATACCTGTGAACGGGGAAACAGCCTGGTGGAGAACAAACACCGATCTAACCCGATCTGTCTTCTTAAGTATTCCATTTGCTTACAGCAAAGGCCGCGTGCTTTCAGCACATTGATCTGCTGAGCGCGTCTCTCGACGGAGGACTGCAGTGGTCAACGCCGGCCTCAGATCCATCCACAGCAATATCCTTCAAGGCCTCCTGATGGGGCAGCTTGGAGACTCCCAGTATCACAGGGAATGAGCAATTGCTTCTTTCCGAGGGGTGATCAGGAGCCCCACTCTCCACACTCAATACGCAGGCTTCAGACTTCCTCTCTCCAGCATTTGGTGAGCAACTTCAGTATCACATCTCCCAACAAATCGTTCCTGCAGATGTGAGAGCCCCTTGGAGGAAGATGTGCTAAATTAACCCACAAAATTCATCTCAGCTTCACGGCTGAGGGCTCTTATGTTAAATGTCAATAAACGTTTTTAATTTGTGTGTTTAGCATTGTGGCTTGAACCCAAAAAGAAGGAAAGAGCCATTTTAATGATAAGCCACGTGTTGAGAGGGGACATGGTCACCACCTTTCCATCAGGTATTTCCTAAGAAGGAGAGGCACAAAACGCTTTCACATTTGCAAATTTCCAAATTTCACATTTCCAAATGTTTCACATTTGGAGAACACAACAACGTTAAGAAGACGAGGAGATAAATCACGGGGAAGCCTTTGCGCAGGCCCGATAGCGCAGCGAGGAATCTGCCGTAATCACTGTGCCTCCTGGAGAACCACGCTTGCTGAGCATCTTTTCCCCAAGTTTCCGGGTCCGGGAGGAATCTCCACCTCTGGCTCTCTTTGGTGGACTGACGCTTGGAGGGTGCAGTTTCCCCGGGGGATTCTCCTGCAGGTGCCTGGGGAGGAGCGGCCTCCTTCTGTCCCCCTCTCCAGGTCTGACATCAGCTCTGATGGCCCCATTCCCTCCCGGCAGTGCTACACGCCTGCGCAGGTGACTCTATAACCACAGTTGGGCGATTCAGTGGGTCGAATCGTTCCAAATAAATAACTAAATGTTCATCTGGAATCTCAGAATGTGACTTTTTTTGGAAATGGTCTTTGCAGGTGTAATTAACTAAGTTAAGATGAGCTCATACTGGAGTAGGGTGGGCCCTGAATCCAATGCCTGGTGCCTTACCAGAGGAGGGGACACAGAGAGAGAACAGGGCACCGGGGAGACCGAGGCAGAGGCTGGAGGGACCCGGCCACAAACCAAGGAACGCCTGGGGACCCCTGGACTCTCCAGAAGTGGAAGAGGCAGGAAGGGTCCTGCCCCGGAGCCTCCACGGGGGGCGCCGCCCTGGATGCCTCCAGAACTGTGAGAGGACACGTTCCTGCTGTATTAAGCCCCCAGTTAGGGCCGCCCTGGGACCCTCCCACAGGGGCTCCCCTCTGCTGCGGCCAGGGGTCAGGGAGGGGAGATGGCCCCATTCCCCGCAGGCAGCACGTCCCTGGCTCCGGGCTTCGGTGGAGACTCAGCTCTGACCACCAGTGTTGTGGGCATCAGCTCTGGCTGGCCCATGAGTGGCCCGAACCCCCACCCTACCCCCACCCCCCCACGCTCCATCAGGCCTCAGCCCCACCCGCCACCAGAGGGAGCCCTGAAATGTGAGTATTTAGTGCGTGTCTGGGGGTGGAGGGAGGGCTGAGTCTGCCTCTCCCTCTGCACAGGTGCCCCCAACCTCTGGATCTCCTCACACAGCCCAGCTGGTGGTCCCCAGCCCGTGCCCCCAGGCCGCGTGCGCTGACAGATCCTCCTCATGCACCTGGCCACGTGCAGGCACTGGGCTCCTCTGCCCTCTCTGGAATGACAAAGCTCTGTCCTGGGCCCGCACCCTCTGTCTTCACATTCTCCCCTGGACTAACCCACAGCCACAAAAACCACCTCCATGCAAGTGGCCCCGGTTCATAACCCAGCACAGCCCTCCTAAGCATTAGACCGACCTGCAACCCCCAGCATCGATGCGGACGTGCCAAGGTGCCCCAGACCCAGAGAGTCCAGAGCGGAAGCTCCCGGCAGCTCAGCCTCCTCCCGCTCCTCCTGTCTTCAGGAACGACATGCCCATCTGAGCCAGTCTCAATCTTCCATGAAGCAGCATGCAAGCAGACATGCAGGACTGACCACGTGCGATGCCTGGGAGGGACAGGCAGAGGCAGCCGGAGCTGGGGGAGCTGCCAGACCAGCATGGGGGGGAGGACCAAAGAGTCAGACTCGATGCCCCCCACGCCCCAACACTCAGCCCCTGACTGCGTCTCGTGGCACCCACACCAGGGTCCGCAGGAAGGACATGCTCATGGAGGCCCCGTCCACGCCTGCCCACCGCTCCCCAGCCAGTCTTGCAGAGGGTACGGCAGCAAGGGTGAGCTTTTTTTAACCCATTTATATTTTTAACTGACACTTAATGATTGTACATATTTATGAGGACCAGCCCAGGCCCCAAATCAACGCCGATGGAAGGAATGAATGAATGGTGAGCAACTGTATGCACTCCCCCGCTCCCCATGGTGCCAGGCATGGAACAGGTGCTCACTAAGTGTGCTCTAAAGGAATGCACCCAGGCACACACAGAGAACAACAGAGCGAGGGACGGAGGCTCCGCCGCTGCGGCAGAAGCTGTGCATTCAGGTGGCACGGTGACAACACGCAACCAAAGACAGCAGAAAGGAAGAGCCAGCCTCGACAGGTCTGAACCGACGGAAACAGAGCATCGGACACCACACAGAGCCCTGCGTTTCCTACCTCGGGTGTCGAGAAAAATGGTTATTTGGGGGCCAAAAAGAAAAAGTTGCAGGCTAACCTATTATTCAGATACAAAGAAAGCTAATTGATTATTTTAATATAAAACCATAAAAAACTAGAAAAATGTATATGAGCCTACAATTGCTGGAGAGTATTAAATAGAAAAGTCATGAAACAATAAAACATGATTTTTTATTTTTTTTTTTACTTTTTAAAAGATGTTGGTGATTATTTTAGGTAATCAAAACATCATGAGTGAAATTTGAAGAAAGGAGCCCTGGAGGGCAGGGTGACCCCACCCCCACGTGACCCAGGCCGGTGGTGAGTGAGCGGGGAGATCTTGCCCAGGGCAGTCCAGCCTCTGTGCTCCTGACCACAAAGCTCAGCAGCTCCTGACATTGAAGGCTTTTAATATGGCGACGGGTCTGGAGAGGCCGTGCCAGGAGATAGCGCGACCCTGAGAAGTGTGCGCTGTGATACCAGAGTACTATTTGCATTTCCAAGAACAACAAAAAACGAATAAATCTTTCAACAACGAACCTACAACGACAAACAAGCAACTACAGTCTCGAGGTTTCAGGGCCGACACAAAAGAAGACTCCTGAGAGTGCCCAAGCCCTGCTGCGGGTTCGAGCGAGCAGCCCGAGACAACAAAGGC
>NW_007742943.1:19944-20242 GCF_000696425.1 Galeopterus variegatus
CACACAGAGTGGGGAGGGGTCTGGCAAAAGGAGGCGGAGTCTCAGAAATAAATAAATAAATATATAACAATAATTACACACCCTGCCGGAACCCTTTGCAAGGCTCAATAGCCCCATCTAGTGTACACAGAGTGTGAAAACGCCCCAAGAGCGAGGTGCAGAACACACACACCTCACGGGACTGGTAGGGTGGTGTAGACTTTCCACAGAGGTCCCAGATCCGAGTGAAAATCCCTGCCAAAATGAACAAACACCCAAAAAGAGATACCAGAAATGCAAAAAACGAAGAAAGTACACC
>NW_007742944.1:0-619 GCF_000696425.1 Galeopterus variegatus
TTCTCTGCGGAATGGGAGGAGTAACTGAGACAGAGGCATCAGTTGGGGAGCCCAGTCCTCAGTGTTTAGAGTCACGTCCTCCCACCCCATCCCCAACCTGAGAGACTAGTCTGACTGGCTGCGGGGAGCCTCATCCTCCACAGCAGCGACTTGGAAATCAGCTTCCAGGGGCCAGGAAGGATCCATTTGGTGACCATCACCCTCTGTGCACATTGGCCTGATTGGGAAAAATCCAGAAACAACTGTCCCAAACTCTGGGTCATACTCTGNGAAATAACTTCATGTTGTGAGAAAAACTATTTCCCTTCCAGAATTCTACACCCAGCCAAACTATCAAGAAATATAAGTGTAGAATAAACACATTTTTCCTGGTAAAGTTAAAAAACTTTCCCCATTACCCCCCTTTCCTGGAAATTACTGAAGGGTGTACTCCAACAGCATGAGAGTGTAAACCAAGAAAGAGCAAAATATGGGATCCATGCAACAGGGGATCCAGTATAGGAGAAACATAAAGAAATTCCCAGGATGACTCTCTTCCTTCTTCATGCCCACCCCACATCAGGCCTCGTGCTATTCAGCCTCCAGAATACCAAGCAAATCAGAGCACAGCTAGTCCAGA
>NW_007742944.1:2126-3236 GCF_000696425.1 Galeopterus variegatus
CTGACTTTTAAACTCATACATATATTACTCTGATAAAAATTAATATGAAAAATAAAAAGACATATCTCCCTATTGCTGGACAACTGAGTGGCCCTTCCCTTCCAGCCCTGCCCCCGTGATGGCTCCCGAACAGCCCCTGCCCTGAAGCACTCATCTCCCATCCATTTTCTTCCTCAACTACCATCACAGGCTCCTCTTTTACCCCTAAGGCAAAGTCTTCCAGACCTTGAATGTCACCATAGTCTGACCAAACCTCCTCTCTCCAAACTCACCCTTCACTAAGACCCCCCACTAAGACCCTCTGCTTCAGTCAGACTGGCCTGCGTACCAGCCCCAAGTTGTGGTCGCACCTCCAGGCCTTTGCTCATGGTGCCTCTGTCTTTTCTGCCTGCATTCTTTCTCATATCTCCCCAAGATAGTAGAAGTCAGATGTCACCACCCGGCGTCCAGTGACTGACACCCCTTCCCTTCCTGGAAGAGGCTGTTGGCTCCACCCAGGTTTCTAGCACACATGCCTGGTCTTGAGTCAAGACACCCTCTCCCCGGCCCCATGCACACACCGGCCTTGGCCTTTACACAGATGCCGGACATACAGGGCTGTGTGCAGCCTCCTTAGAGGGACATCTGGAGCCTCTCTCCCTTCTTCTCAGAAGCTTGATCTTCAAAGCAAGGTGTGGTACCCAACTGTGGAATGGCCCCAGTTCCTTCCTATTCAGAGATGAAGGAAGATCCGAAGCAATCTTCCTCACCCTCACCCCAGTGACCTAATTTGGAGACTCCTCCAGTGCCACCTCCCATTCATGCCACATTCTGGGGCTGTCCATGCACCTGCCTCCTCCAGCAGGAGTGAAGGGAGGGAGCATGTGGCATCCAGNGGGCTGTCCATGCACCTGCCTCCTCCAGCAGGAGTGAAGGGAGGGAGCATGTGGCATCCAGGGCGTGGTACATCAGGGACAGTGTGCAGCTGGCAGATCTGCCCAGCAGGTGGCTGAAGGCCATGTGCAAAGAAAGAAGGGGACAGGAAGGACTGTGACGGCTGTGCAGCCCCACACCCACACTGGCCCCAGCCCCCATGACATGCTGCTTTCAACACCAGGCAGTGCCCCTCCC
>NW_007742944.1:5273-5859 GCF_000696425.1 Galeopterus variegatus
TGCAAGTGGTTATTTATGGGAAGGAAAATAGACACAATACAGGGAGGATTTGAGGGAGCAAAGGCATTAGGGGAATTGTGGTTTGAGCCCCAGCTCCACCCCTTATGTGCTGTGTGACTTTAAGGAAGTTAGGCAGCCTCTCTGAGCTTCAGTTTCCTTACAGTGAGATGAACATAAATTTAAAAACCCTGCCTCATGGGGCTATCATGAGGCTTATGGGAGACAATGTGTTAAAGTTCTCAGTGCATAATAGGTGCTCAGTAGACCTTAGGCTCTACAATGATGTTATCATCTCATGGGGTGGGTGTCAAGGGTTAAGGGTGAACATGTGTACAGACAAGGGTCTGTAAACTGTGAAGTGCTTTGCAAATGTTACTTAAAGGGGAAGATCTGGAAGGGGAGGGATGGTTCTGAAGGCTGAGGTCCCTGCTCTGCTCTCAGCAAAGATGAAAGGCCCAGGGAACCCTCTGGCTGACGTGCGCTCCCAACTTCTGTCCCAAAGAGGCCCACTCTAGGTGTATGGCAGTGTCTAATGCCACCCTGAGCTCTCTGTGCCCAGATGCATTGTTCACAAATGGAACTCCAT
>NW_007742944.1:7643-8837 GCF_000696425.1 Galeopterus variegatus
TCTCCTTTTTTCCAGAACCTCACTCTCCATTGAGAGACACAACACAACCCCTGCATGCTGGCGATCAGCAGAGGAAGGACTCTCTGAGGAGAGCAAAGGGCACCATGGACTAGGAAGCCAGAGGCCCTGCATCCCTGTGGCTCTGTCCTACCAGCTCTCAAATGGATCACTGGTCCTGAAAGGAGGGGAGGACACCGAGGCATCAGTATGACAATCCCAGATGCCTGTCTCGCTCCCCTCTCTAGTTCTTGTGACCTTTTCTCATCTGTAGAACTGGGGATAAAAGCACCTGCCTCCTATGTGTGGGTCCTGGGTAAAGTAATGTTTCTTCAACCCTTAGCCTCAGGCCACAGTGACGGTGGTAGCAGTTGCTGTCATCATGATAAACTCCATTATTACCAGGTAACGGCAAATCACATTCTTGCACTGGGGTGGGGGGTGCTGCCCAAGGAGATCCACTTACCCCCGAGGAACAAACCTCGGGAGGGGGAGGGGCCTTGCTAGGTTGTGCTTGGGTACTGTACCATGTATAGGGGTCATGAGAGCTTTAAAGGCTGGGGTGGTGGTGCCTCTCTCCCTGCTGCTCTGCGGAAGTGGGAGGAACAGGGCAGGGGTCCAATTCCTTGGTCTACTGTGACAGGTAGACCCAGGCCCACTGGGCTCCCCCACTGGCTTCAGGGGCAGCCAGAAGTCCTGGCACACAGAGACCATGAGAAGACCACCAGACTGACCCCAAGAATAGATGGAGACCCAGAATCCCAGATGCACCCTGCTCAAGGTGGTCCTAGGACAGCCATGGCCTCATCTGTTAAGACCAGACTTGACCAAGAAATGAAGTAGCCTTCCCCTCCCTAACAGACCCTAGAGAAGGTACATCCTGGGAAGTTCAAATTGATGACCAACCCGGTCAGGAAGTTCCAAGGGCCTCCCCAAGCCCCTCCTGGACTTAAGAATGCAGAGACCAATTTCCAGGAGAAACACAGTCCTCCCCACCCCTCCTCCTCCTGGCCCCAGGGTACTCCGTGAAGGGCTCAGCTGCTCCTAGGGCGCACTGACCTTCCCCCAGGCAGTGGGAGAGACCAGGGGTAGGAATTGCAAATGGCTTTCATTAAGCGGGGTGCTAATACCATGAATTACAAATGAACCCCAGATGAAGAGGACCCTGGCAGTCTTACCTCCATTTGATATTAATTG
>NW_007742944.1:9829-10491 GCF_000696425.1 Galeopterus variegatus
TCAAGGAGAGGAAACAGGTTTAGAGGGGTGGACTCCCTTAGCCACAGCTCCTAAGAGGAGGGGCCAAGCTTAGGATTCAGCTCTACCTTAGTCCAAACTTCCCAATCCACTGCTCTTTGCAGGGAGAAGCTCTCATCTGCCCAGGATGGGTTAGTATCCTGGCGTAGGTGGAGGATAGCAGGATAAACCTGGCAGGTGGGTCCCAACTCTCTGCTCTCCTGCTTGATGCTTCATACTGTAATCTGGAAAGGGCAAGAAAGGGACCCCCAACAAGCTGGGTTTACAGCTCTCTTCTGATTGTCTCTCNGCTCTTCCCAGACAGCCTCAGGATTCTCACACCAGTGCACTAAGCAGCTTCCATTGATGGGTTGGAGTTGGCACATGATTTGAGAGCTGTTTGTTGTTCCTGTTTAGAGCATCTTTCCCTGGAGGACTTTAAAACAGGACCCAGTCTCCTGTGGTGGGGATGCCCAAGAGCAGTTTAGCTCACTGATCAAGTGATGAGTTAAACAACCTCTCTGGGTTTCTTCCAACCCAGGGGTCTAGGACCTATGAATCAGTGCTTCCCCTTCTGTGTCCATCAGTCCCCCGGTCTTATCTTCCACACACAACAGCTTTCTGACCTTTGGCTAACAGGTGAAACAATGTGCAAACCAAATCTG
>NW_007742944.1:12502-12997 GCF_000696425.1 Galeopterus variegatus
GGCCAGTCTCTGACCGGCTCCACCCCTCTGGCTCTCTTCTGGCTCCTGTCACCGGCAGGAGTCGGGCAAGAGTCAGGCAGGCCAAGTGGCTCCTTAGCCCTGGCCACAGCAGCTGAGGGACCCCCACCTCCACGGAGGACCCTCTGTGTCCCAAACAAACTGCTGCCCACTTGATTCCCTCTGCATGACTGTCTCAAAGATGCTTTAGACTCAGCAAACTCTAAATTTCCCCTGGAAACTGCGTCCCTACCTCTGTGAACAGTGTTACATCCCCTCTGCATTCAGCTACTTGGTCAGAAACCAGAATCTTCTTGCAGCTTCCTCTCCCTCCCCACCCACCACCCACCTCGCCTGGACCCCTGCAGTGGCCTCCTCACTGCGCCCCTGCATCCCCTCTGGCCCCCGCAACATGGACTCCCCAGCAGCAGGTACAAACTCTTTGAAACACACCTCGGGGTGTGCTGCCACACCCTGTCCCCTGTCATCCAATACCTC
>NW_007742944.1:14974-15434 GCF_000696425.1 Galeopterus variegatus
TCCATCACAGAACTTACCACAGTGCATTAAAATTGCCCACATTGCAATAAAATCCTGTGGGTGGCCTTGCTCACCACAGTAGCCCAGCCACTGTAACCCTCTGCCTGGCACACAGCAGCCACTCAAATGTATTTTCTGCATGGACAAATGCCTCTGTTTCTTCCACTTGTATCTGCACAGCTCTAAAGGTAGAAAGGGAGATGCTGTGGACTGAGGTACAGTTGGCTGAAATNTGTGGGTGCGCCTCTGCAATCACTCTGTCCTCTGCTGGGAGAGTTGCCACCCCCACGATAGTGTGCACTTCACTCCCCACATGTCCTCAGAGAGGCCTCCCCTGACCACGAAGCCCGCTCTAGCCCCTGCCTGCTTATCTTTCTTCATAGCCCTTATCACCAGCAGACATAGATTTATGTGTGGTTCACTGTGTCTCCCACTAGGTAAAGCTGCCAACAGCAGGGAC
>NW_007742944.1:17639-18213 GCF_000696425.1 Galeopterus variegatus
CTGCCCAGCCCCAGCCTGCTCCACTCTGCCCTCCCCTTGGCAAAGCTGGGGGTGATTGGAATCCCTCCTGCTAGGGCTGATTAGGCCTCATTTCACCAGCCTGCTCCCACCTCTGGAACCTTTCCCTGTTATTAAAGTTATTTTCCATCCACTCTCTCGGTCTGCTGGAAGAGGTGAGTTTATTCGATTTGATTTCTCCCCTCCCTCCCCCTTTTATCCTCTACTCCTGCTCTCCCTGCCTGTGTCAATGGCAGTCATGCNCCTACAGGCCATCACCCCCTCCCACCCCACCCACCCACACATACACACACACAAAGGCACCCTCTCCCCACTCTGCCCTCCAACCCCACTCCCCATAATTGCCTGGATGACAGTGTGTGATGTGCGGCTGTTGGGTGAACATGTATTTATTCAGGACGCAGCAGGCCCCAACAGGCTGTGGCTCCCCGTCCCCTGGGCTCCCCCCGTCCCAGCCCTCCCGCTGCCCTCAGTGCTCGTTTCTGAACGTCAGGGCAAAAAGCACTTAGAGCCAACTGCTGAGCCCAAATCTATTATGGTGCAGAGAAATGCAGTC
>NW_007742944.1:20300-20505 GCF_000696425.1 Galeopterus variegatus
AGGTGCAAGGGACATGTGGGCAAGCTCCTATGCACTTTTCAGTCTCAACATATTGATTGCCTCCTCCAGAAAGCCTTCCCTAATTCCCTAAACCTGAGTTAGTGCCCATACAACTGGCCCCCAGAGCCCCCACCCTGTACTGTCTCCATCACAGAACTTACCACAGTGCATTAAAATTGCCCACATTGCAATAAAATCCTGTGGG
>NW_007742944.1:21435-22069 GCF_000696425.1 Galeopterus variegatus
TGAATGTGGCTTCCTCTCCCATGCTGTAGTCAGAGGGCAGGGGGTAGCCCTGTGCCTGGTCCCAGGCTGACCCTGGTCACACACCCCACCAGCCACTAATAGATTCCAGACTGTAGCCATGAGCCACCCCTGAACCTCTAAATCTGGCCATAAATTGATTCCCTAACTGTGAATAAACTGGAGCCTCATTTGATAGGCGCCTGGCTGGCTGAGAGGTCAACCGAAGATGACATGACTGCCTTTGAAGGTGGGGAGAATGGAGAGAGAAGCACTGTCTTCCTCCCCCAGACAGCTGTGGCCAATGTTCTTTGCCTTGTAGGTTTTGTCCGTGGCATAGGTGGCCTGTCCTTCATGCCCGATTATGCAAGGGGTATTTGGGGGTGCAAATACCCCTCACATCCTGGGCAATGCACCCATGGCCCCTGGACCTGGGGTGGGCATTCCGCTCATCTCCTCTGGCCCAGTCACTAACCAATGAACCTCTCTGCCAGCATCTCCAGTCCTGCAGTTGGAGGCAGAGGAAAGGTGGGAGCGGGCATGGGGCAGGCTCTGCTCCTGGCCCTGAATGTCCACCTGCCCAGCCCCAGCCTGCTCCACTCTGCCCTCCCCTTGGCAAAGCTGGGGGTGATTGGAA
>NW_007742944.1:23633-26973 GCF_000696425.1 Galeopterus variegatus
GGGGGGTTGGTGGCTGAGACTAGGGTGCAGGGAGGCTTAGCTCCACCCTGGCCCCTGAACTCCTGTAGGGACTGACAGTAATCACAGTGCCCATCTGGTCCTCCTCTGTTTTCCCATCTGCCAAATGGGAAGAGAAGCTTTTCCCTTGCCAGAGTGGCCAGGAGAAGTACGAGGATTTGTACAAGAATTCAGGTCACTGACTGAAAGAAAGAAGGTTGACTTCCTACCTGTTTGCTCACACTGTTATAACCAGACTCGCCCATGAGGAACTAAGCATTTGGTTGTACAGGAAATCACCTGACATGCATTCACCCGGCACAGACAGCATCAGGTGTATGTGGATCCTAATAAGCCTGCAATAGGCCCGTTGCCCCAGGGGCTGGACCCTGGAGAGGTCATTGCCAACATCAGGTCCTATCCTGTGGGTGCTTTGACAGTGAGGGTAAGGAGAGAGGGGAGTTGTCCCCGGGCCCCACCCTCAAGTTCGTGATAGCAGCGTTTCTTCCTGGGCTCTCTGGATGATGGGGATCCTCAGGGCCTGGAGGATGACAAGCTCTGGATCAGACTGGGCTGCAGAGCTGAGAGCCCTGCTCCAGGATTCAGGGGGTTGGGCCCCACCTGACTCCCTGTGCACCTGTCGAATGGGGCTGTAGCATCCGGACTGTCCTGAGACATTCTGGACTTGCTACCCTTGCATTAGAATGACCTTAGAGCTCTACTGCAATGTGGCCTCTGGATGGGCATAATTACACAAGGGCATGGTCTACACACTCACGTCCAACTCCTTTTCCTAATGACTGCCCTCTACTCCAAAACCAAGGGGCCACTGGGCCCATTAAAACCCCCAGGTCCACAGAAGCCCCTCCAAGCCACCCTGGAAAGGGGTTTCCTGTTCAGAGCCACTGGCATCCCAAAGAAGCTGAACTTATAAGAAGTTGCTCTGCTGCACTTTTCCTTGGAGGAGGGGAGAGGACAGCTGAAGTGTGGCAGCTTGGAGCCCCGCCCGGCTGCCTGTGGGAACGGTTCAGTTTCATTCACCATTCCCAGCATTCTCTTGCTTGGGGCACCGGGCTGTAGAGGAAGGAGTCTGGTGCTTTTCAATTTCACGCCAGGTTATCAGTGGCCAGGCCTTGGCTGGCCTTATCTCCTTGGCCTCCTGCCCAGGTGGGCACCCGCTAAGCTCAGCCACCCTGCGAAGCCCAAAGGCTCTCCAGAGACAAGACTTGTGGGCAGAGGGGGCCCAGGAGAACTGACATCTGCCGGGCAGGCAGGGAGGCCGGGCCCCAAGTTCCACTGTAGGAGGTGGGGGCCTTATGACTGAGAACTGCTAAACACATTAAGACTAGGAAGACAGAGGACTGGGGCTGAAAATCACAGAGCCACAGATTAATCATTACTCTTAGAGCTGGAAGATCTTTAGGGATTATTTCATCCTCTATCCTACTCTTCCCCATTTTCCATATGAAGAAATTGAGGCTTTAGGGAAATGAAATAACTTGCCCAAGGTCACACGGGGCTGATGGAGCTGGGGTCCCACCCAGTCCGTGTTGCCCAGATCCCTGGCTGTCAATCACTAAGTTATGCCACCTCTCTGTCTCCAAGTAAACTATAATGAAGCTCCCAAGAGGGTCTTCACATGCTGAGAGATCCCTAGTTACAATGCCCTTTCCGCCTGCAGGTGACCGAGACGCTGCCTCTCAGAGCTTTGCTTTCCTTATCTGGAAAATGGGGAGAGAAAGAGTGACAAGTGAAAAAATCCTTACAGTCCTTTTCAGACCTAAATCAGAGGTCAGCTAACTCTGGTCTACGAGCCAAATCTGGCCCACTGCCTGTTTTTCTTCAAACCATCAGATAAGATTGGTTATTACCTTGTTAAGTGTTTGGGGAAAAAAATCAAAAGGAGAATAAAATTTCATGACATGTGAAAATTACATAAATTCAGATGTCGCACCCATAGAGTTGTACTGGAGCACAGTCGTGCTCGTTTGTTTACACGTTGTCCACGGCTGCTTTTGTGTGACAAGGAAGCTGAGTGTTTGCAACAGGGGCCATATGGTCTGTAAAGCCTCAAATATTTACTATCTGGTCCTTTTCAGAAAATGTTTGCTGGGGACTGGACCCCCCACCACAACCCAGGTACACCACCAGTACTAAGAAGAATGCCAAAAACATCACCTCCATGTGGGTGGCCCACCACCGCCACCACAGTAACCATGGCTGCTTCAAAAGTGGCTAGACGTCACAACCACCAGGCATCTGCATTGACACAGGAGTGCACTGACACAAGGAGAGTCACCGGCAGAGACCAAAGAAAAGAAGAGGACGTCTCTCTCCACAAAGCCCATTCCAGAGTGATAGAGGAAGCATCTGCTCTATGATAATATTGGGGGACCTGAACATACCTCTCAGCACTGGACAGATCATCTAGGCAACAAATCAAACATGACTCTTTCAGAGGGACAGAAGAAATCTAGTGTTATCAGTGGTGGGAGCGGGGAGGGAGAGGGGGATAGGGAGAGATTGGGCAAGGGACATAAAGAATAAGTACAATTTGTAACAATATACATACTAATAATACTGATTTGATCAACATATGTCAACATTGGATGCCCAAAATATGTATAATCAATTATGATTAAAAAAAAAAGAAAAGAAAAGAAAATGTTTGCTGATCCCTGATGTAAAAGGCTGAACTGGGCCTGGGCTCCAAACCCCGAGAATAGGCCAGCGGTGTGAATGAAGGAGCGAGCTGGGGGAAGGAACTCCTGCTGGAAGCTTCCTGCGCACACACACAAGCGAGTCCCGTGCAAGTGATGTGGGATACCATGCGCACACTCCTCAGCGCCCCTCAGTGTCTGCAGTGAAGAGGTTTCCTCCCCGCAGCCTGCAGCTCTGGTGTCCTGCCTCCCGCCTGCCCTCCAGCCCGGCACCAGGGCCATGGCTTGCCTTCCCAAAGTTGTCGCTCCTACCAACGTCCTGTGGCTCACAGGTCCACAGGCTCCCTGCCTGATGGCCTAAGCTTGAATGTGTTATCAATAGCAGGTGGCCCTGTGGCTGTCATGGGGGCCAGGAGGCGAGAAATCAGAGCAGGTAATTGCCACGTGAAAATGACAGCACAGCAATTTATCCACCCCAACCTGAGCTTCAGCATACCAAGAGGCAGCTGGTGGCTGGGAATCAATACCACCCCAGAGGAGGGATTATTAGGGAGAGAAGGGGGTTTGAAAGATCCATAAGCGCCTGATGACTGTCTATTTCCAAGGGGGCCGTCAGCTGCATGAAAATTGTGTGCTCAGGAGCAGGCCTCTGGCAGCCTGCACAAGCAAAGGCTGGGCTTGCA
>NW_007742944.1:28028-28410 GCF_000696425.1 Galeopterus variegatus
GGGCCTGTGGTCCCCAGCCCAATGAGCCCCAGGAGATGGGAAGTCACCTGTGGGGCCCCTGGTCAGCATGACAGGGAGAAGGTAGAAGGAAACATTCCTTCTTTAAAGAGTCTTCTCTGGCCACATCTCAGGGCCTTCCTCTCTCTTTTCTGTCCAAAGGGGCAGGGGAGTGGTGACATGGGTAATCTCTGTCCCCTTATCTCTTGGGAATAACTGGGGGATCTTCTTGGGATAGTGGAGACCAACAGCATATGTGTGTGGTTTGTGCAAGGGGCACATCAGTCCCCAAGGGCTGGCAACTATGAGCTTGCGGAGGCTGCAGTGGGCAGGACATTCCATGCCCACGGTCTAGTAACTGGCTTGCACAGGCACTGCCCGCAGG
>NW_007742944.1:29959-30160 GCF_000696425.1 Galeopterus variegatus
TTGGCAGAGGCAAAGCTATTGCCGGCTGCATTGCCCTCAGCATCAATGATACCAGAGAAAAGTCCCTTATATTAATATGTTTCTAGCATCTTGACTTTTTGGGGGGTAGAGGGAGTGTTGGTGACATTCTGCTAGCTAATGAAAATGCAAATGAGACGACTCCCCCTCCCCACTGTGTGGTCCGTCAGATCCCTGACAGAT
>NW_007742945.1:0-502 GCF_000696425.1 Galeopterus variegatus
GGTTGCGATCCGTTGCCGGACACGGAACAAAAAGACAAAAGACAAAAAAAAAAAAAAAAACCTGGCTAGAACACCCAGAAACACCAATAGTGGCTCTCACTGGATGTGAGCATTATGGGCTATTTTTATTGTTTATGATTTTATACTTTATGATTTTACGAGCTTTCCAAATTGTCTACAATGACTAAATATTTTTTTAAATCCAAAATGTGTTTACTATGAAATACCTAAGCTCCGTGGCAGTTTACGACAGCTATTTTTAAATGCATACCTAGCTGTGACCCAGCAATTGCACCTCTAGGTATATACACAACACAAAACACGCACGTGTCCACCAAAAACATGCACAAGAGTATTCACAGCATTTATGGGTGATGAAAATGTTTTGGAACTATATAAATGTGATGGTTGAACACTGTCTTCAATGTACTAAATGTCATTGAATTGTGCACTTGGCAAAGAGTAATTTTATAGTATGTGAATTTCACCTCCACAAAAATAA
>NW_007742945.1:6055-6361 GCF_000696425.1 Galeopterus variegatus
ACATATAACAAAATACACTATTAAGTAAAAGCAAAATGGTTTAGAAGCAATGAGTAAAATATGCATTTAAAAAACCTGGCTAGAACACCCAGAAACACCAATAGTGGCTCTCACTGGATGTGAGCATTATGGGCTATTTTTATTCTTTATGATTTTATACTTCATGATTTTACGAGCTTCCCAAATTGTCTACAATGAATAAATATTTTTTTAAACCCCAAATCTGTTTACTATGAAATACTGTGGCTCTGTGGCAGTTTACGACAGCTATTTTTAAATGCATACCTAGCTGTGACCCAGCAATTG
>NW_007742945.1:6854-7191 GCF_000696425.1 Galeopterus variegatus
TTTTGGCATGGCGCGTCCAGTGGGTTAGGACATGTCTGGTGCAGCTGGAAGGAAAATGCCTTCACTTTTTTGCATCTTTGCCAAAAGTTCTCACCATAACACAAATTTTGTGTGGTCTGCAGCATTCCTACAAATTTCTGGTGACTCCTTCCCACTTTGACTCATCGATTCTTACTCTTTCCTTCATTGCCAGATGACGCACCCTTTCAATTTTATTATTATGGAAATTCTTAAACATTGCCCAAAATAAGCAGGATAGGGTAGTAAACCTCAAGGTGCCCTGTGCCAGTTTCATTCACCATGAACATTTTTTACATGCGCTTTTCCTTTAGTGGGG
>NW_007742945.1:9252-9633 GCF_000696425.1 Galeopterus variegatus
TATTCCTTCTTCATTTATGAGTGTGATTCTTCTACAAATAATACATTCCTTTTGTTGAGAGTCTGGTTATCTTAAAGTAAAATCCAGACAGAAAAGGCAGGATCAATGTGTGATATTTTTCTTCTATTTATTCATTTCAGCATGCATAGCTACATTAGTGAGGGTTCTCCGGAGAGACAGAAGCAATAGGATATGTTATAAATATGTGAGAGGGGACTTATTATGGGAATTAGGTCATTCAATTGTGAAGGCTGAGGAGTCCCACCATAGTCGGTCTTCAAACTGGATGCCAGTAGCGTGGCTCAGTCCAAGTCCTATGGCCTGAAAACCAGGGAAGCTGATGGTGTCCTCGATGTTAAGTCCTGGAACCCAAAAGCTGAA
>NW_007742945.1:11787-12696 GCF_000696425.1 Galeopterus variegatus
ATGCTGCTAATGTGAGACACAAGTTGATATATCCTTCTAGGGACAATGTGGAAATGCATACAAAAATCCTTAAGATTAATAATACTCTTAGTCCTAGCAATTCCATGTCTATGAAGCAAACAGATCAGAGATATATGCCCATGAAAATGGATGCACATTGATTTACATCACTGGTATTTAAAACAGTGAAAAGAAATCAGAAATTACCTGAAAGCCCAAACATAGAAAAATAAACCATGATAGATAAGTGTAATGGAATGAATAAACTATTAAAAATATTTTCTAAAGGAATAACTCTACATATAACAAAANGGTCTGATTGTACTTCCTAGATCGATTAGCTTCGTCTGAATAATTTTTTATGATCGATTAGTCAGGTCTGATTAGTCATCCTACATCGATTAGCTTTGTCTGATTATTATTCCTAGATTGATAAGCTTGGTCTCATTAGTTTTATTAGATCGATTAGCTTGGTCTGATTTTATTTCCTAGATCAATTAGCTTGGCCTGATTAGTTTTCCTAGATCGATTAGCTTGGTCTGATTGTACTTCCTAGATCGATTAGCTTCGTCTGAATAATTTTCTATGATCGATTAGTCAGGTCTGATTAGTCATCCTACATCGATTAGCTTTGTCTGATTATTATTCCTAGATTGATAAGCTTGGTCTCATTAGTTTTATTAGATCTATTAGCTTGGTCTGATTTTATTTCCTAGATCAATTAGCTTGGTCTGATTATTTCTCCTAGATCGATTACCTTGGTCTGATGAGTTTACTTAGATCGTTGGGCTTATTCTGATGAGTTTACGTAGATTGATGAGCTCGGTCTCATGAGTTTACTTTGATCGATGAGCTTGGTCTGATGAGTTTACTTAGATCGATGAGCTTGGTCTGATGAGTTTACTTAGA
>NW_007742945.1:12706-13868 GCF_000696425.1 Galeopterus variegatus
TATTAGCTTGGTCTGATTTTATTTCCTAGATCAATTAGCTTGGTCTGATCATATCTACTAGATCGATGAGCTCGCTCTGATGAGTTTACTCAGATCGATGATCTTGCTCTGATGAATTTACCTAGATTGATGTGCTTGGTGTGATGAGTTTACTGACATCGACGAGCTTGGTCTGATGAGTTTACTTAGATCGTGGGGTTTGGTCTGATGAGTTTGCTTAGGTCGATGAGCTCGGTCTGATGAGTTTACTTAGATCGATGTGCTTGGTCTGATGTGTTTACGTAGATCGATGAGCTCAGTCTGATTGAGTTTACTTAGATCAATGAGCTCGGTCTGATGAGTTTAATTAGATCGATGTGCTTGGTCTCTTGAGTTTTATTAGATCTATGTGCTTGGTCTGATGAGTTTACTTAGATCGATGTGCTTGGTGTGATGACTTTACTTAGATCGAAGGGCTTGGTCTGATGAGTTTACTTAGATCGATTAGCATTCTCTGATGAGTTTACTTAGATCGATGAGCTTGGTCTGATGAGTTTACTTAGATCGATGAGATTGGTCAGATGAGTTTACTTAGAACGATGAGCTCGGTGCGATGAGTTTACTTAGATCGATGAGGTTGGTCGGATGAGTTCACTTATATCGATGAGCTTAGTGTGATGAGTTTATTATATCGAACAGCTTGGTCTGATGAGTTTACATAAATCAATGTGCTTGGTCTGATGAGTTTACTTAGATCGATGAGCTTGGTCTCATGAGTTTACTTAGATCAATTAGCTCTGTCTGATGAGTATACTTAGAATGATTAGCTTGGTCTGATTATTTTTCCTATATTGATTAGCTTGGTCTGATTTTACGTCCTAGATCGATTAGCTTGGTCTGATTATTTCTACGAGATCGGTTAGCTTGGTCTGATTAGTTTACTTATATCGATGAGCTTGGTCGGATGAGTTTACTTAGATCGATGAGCTCGGTCTGTAGAGTTTACTTAGATCGATGTGCTTGGTCTGATGAGTTTACTTAGATCGATTAGCTTGGTCTGATGAGTTTAATTAAATCAATGTGCTTGGTCTGATGAGTTTACTGAGATCGATGAGCTCAGTCTAATGAGTTTACTTAGATCAATTAGCTCTGTCTGATGAGTATACTTAGAATGATTAGCTTG
>NW_007742945.1:14803-16266 GCF_000696425.1 Galeopterus variegatus
GTCTGATGAGTCTTCCTAGATCGATTAGCTTGGTCTAATTAGTTTTCTGAGATCGATTTGCTTGGTCTGATTAATCTTCTTTGATCGATTAGTCAGGTCTGATTAGTCACCCTACATCGATTAGCTTGGTCTGATTTTTATTCCTAGATTGATAAGCTTGGTCTCATTAGTTTTCTTAGATCGATTAGCTTGGTCTGATTTTTATTCCTAGATTGATAAGCTTGGTCTCATTATTTCTCCTATATCGATTAACATGGTCTGATGAGTTTACTTAGATCGTTGGGCTTGGTCTTATTAGTTTACGTAGATCAATGAGCTCGGACTGATGAGTTTTCTTAGATCTATGTGCTTGGTCTAATGAGTTTACTTAAATTGATGTGCTTGGTGTGATGACTTTACTTAGATCGAAGTGCTTGGTCTGATAAGTTTACTTAGATCGATTAGCTTTCTCTGATGAGTTTACTTAGTTCAATGAGCTTTTTCTGATAAGTTTATTTAAATCGATGAGCTTGGTCTGATGAGTTGACTTAGATCGATGAGCTCGGTGCGTGATGAATTTATTTAAATCGATGGGCTTGGTCTGATGAGTTGACTTAGATCGATGAGCTCGGTGCGAGGAGTTTTCTTTGATCGATGAGGTTGTTTGGATGATTTAAGTTAGATCGATAAGCTAAGTCTGATTAGTTTTCCTCGATCGATTAGCTTGGTCTGATTAGTTTTCTCAGATCGATTCGCTTGGTCTGATTAGTTTTAATTGATGGATTTTTCAGGTCTGATTAGTAATCCTACATCTGGTCTGATTAGCCATCCTACATCGATTAGCATAGCCTGATTATTTCTCCTAGATCGATTAGTTTGGTCTGATTAGTTTTCTGAGATCGATTCACTTAGTCTGATTAGTTTTCTTTGATCGATTAGTCAGGTCTGATTAGCCATCCTACATCGATTAGCTTGGTCTGATTTTAGCCATCCTACATCGATTAACTTGGTCTGATTATTATTCCTAGATTGATAAGCTTGGTCTCATTAGTTTTCTTAGATCGATTCACTTAGTCTGATTAGTTTTCTTTGATCGATTAGTCAGGTCTGATTAGTAATCCTACATCGATTAGCAGAGCCTGATTATTTCTCCTAGATCGATTAGTTTGGTCTAATTAGTTTTCTGAGATCGATTCGCTTGGTCTGATTAGTTTTCTTTGATCGATTAGTCAGGTCTGATTAGTCATCCTACATCGATTAGCTTGGTCTGATTATTATTCCTTGATTGATAAGCTTGGTCTCATTAGTTTTCTTAGATCGATTAGCTTGGTCTGATGTTATTTCCTAGATCAATTAGCTTGGTCTGATTATTTCTCCTAGATCGATTAGCTTGGTCTAATTAGTTTTCTGAGATCGATTCGCTTGGTCTGATTAGTTTTCTTTGATCGATTAGTCAGGTCTGATTAGTCATCGTACATCCATAT
>NW_007742945.1:17587-18641 GCF_000696425.1 Galeopterus variegatus
GTTTACTTAGATCGAATAGCTTTCTCTGATGAGTTTACTTAGATCAATGAGCTTGGTCTGATTAGTTTAATTAGATTGATGAGCTTGGTCTGATGAGTTCACTTAGATCGATGAGCTCGGTCCAATGAGTTTACTTAGATCGATGTGCTTGTTCTGATTTGTTTACTTAGATTGATGATCTTTGTCAGCTGAGTTTGCTTAGATCGATGAGCTTGCTCTGATGAGGTTATTTAGATCGATGAGCTTGGTCTGATGAGTTTTCTGAGATTGATTTACTTTGTCTGATTAGTTTATCTTGATCGATTAGTCAGGTCTGATTAGTAATTCTTCATCGATTAGCTTGGTCTGATTATTTTTCCTAGATTGATAAGCTTTGTATGAATAGTTTTCCTAGATCGATTAGCTTGGTCTGATTATTTTTACTAGATCGATTAGCTTGGTCTGATGAGTTCACTTAGATCAATGAGCTTGGTCGGCTGAGTATTCTTAGATCAATGTGCTTGGTCTGAGTAGTTTACTTAGATCGAAGGGCTTGGTCTGATGAGTTTACTTAGATCGAATACCTTTCTCTGATGAGTTTACTCAGATCGATGATCTCGCTCTGATGAATTTACTTTGATCGATGTGCTTTTTCTGATGAGTTTACTGAGATCGATGAGTTTGGCCTGATGAGTTTACTTAGATTGATGAGCTTGGTCTGATGAGTTTACTTAGATCAATGAGTTTGGTCAGAAGAGTTAAGTTAGATCGATAAGCTTGGTCTGATTATTTTTCCTAGATTGACATGCTTGCTCTGATTAGTTTTCTTAATCGATTAGCTTGGTCTGATTGTATTTCCTAGATCGATTAGCTTGGTCTGATTATTTCTACTAGATCAATTAGCTTGGTCTGATGAGTTTACTTAGATCGATTAGCTTGGTATGATGAGTTTACTTATATCGATGAGCTTAGTCTGAAGAGTTTCCTTAGATCGATGAGCTCGGTCTGATGAGTTTACTTAGATCGATTAGCTTGGTATGATGAGTGTACTTATATCGATGAGCTTAGTCGGATG
>NW_007742945.1:19885-20234 GCF_000696425.1 Galeopterus variegatus
GAGCTTGGTGTGATGAGTTTACTTAGATTGAAAGGCTTGGTCTGATGAGTTTACTTAGATCAATAGCTTTCTCTGATGAGTTTACTTAGATCAATGAGCTTGGTCTGATTAGTTTACTTAGATCGACGAGCTCGGTCTGATGAGTTTACTTAGATCAATGAGCTTGGTCTGATTAGTTTACTTAGATCGACGAGCTCGGTCTGATGAGTTTACTTAGATCGATGTGCTTGGTCGGATGAGTTTACGTAGATAGATGTGCTTGGTTTGATGAGTTTACTTAGATCGATTAGCTTGTTGTGTTGAGGTTATTTATATCGAATGGCTTGGTCTGATGAGTTTACATAGATCG
>NW_007742946.1:0-20233 GCF_000696425.1 Galeopterus variegatus
CAAAGGAAATAATGAAGACCAGAGTAGATATTGGTAAAACAGAAAATAGAAAAAAAAAAAAAAAAGAAAAAAGAAAAAATCAATGAAAGCAAAGGCTGAATCAAGAAGATCAATAAAACCAATACATTTCTAGTAAGACTGATCAGGAAAAAAAGAGAAAACACAAATTACCAATATCAGGAATGAGAAAGGTGACATCACTACAGATTCTACAGGTATTAAAAGGATAATTAAGAAATAATACAATCGCAACTCTATACCCATAAATGTGTCAACTTAGACAAAATGGACAAATTCCTTGAAAGACACAGATTTATTCAGGAACGGATAACCTAAACAGATACCTATCAAAAAAATTAAATTTATAGTTATAAAATGTTCCACATAGAAAACTCCAGGCCAATATGGCTTCTATTAAATTCTATGAATAATATAAGAAAAATTTCTAATACTATACAACTTTTCCAGAAAATTGAAGAGGAGAATATACTTCCCAGTTTAGTCTATGAAGCCAGCATTATGCCGATACTAAATTTCATCCAACAATATACAAAAAAGATAAAGCACCAGGACCATGTGAAATTTATTCCGGGAACACAAGATTACTTTAGCATAAAAATGTAATTCACCATATCAACAAAGCATTATATATTTCAAATTTGCTAAGACAGTAGATCTTAAATATGTTCTTATCAAAAACACAAATAAATATGTGAGGTGATAATATGTTAATTAGCTTAACTGTGGTGATCATTTCACAGTGTGTGTGTAAGTATTTATATATCAAAACATTATGCTGTATACCTTAAATATATATAATTTTTAGTTGTCAATTATACCTCAGTAAAACTGGAAAAAAAATTTTAAAAACAAAAAAGATTGTGATTATCTCTATAGATGCAAAAAAAAAAAGCATTTGACAAATGCAACAGCCACTCCTAATTAAAAACAAAACAAAACAGAAAACAAAAAAACACTCAGAAAATTATGAGAGGAGCTTCCTCAAACTGATTTAGGACATCCATTGAAAAAAATAAAAATAAAAACAAAAAAAAACTAAAGCTGACACAATACTTAATGATGAAAGGCTAAATGCTTTCTATCTAAGATTTAAAACAAGACAATGTTGTCTGATCTCATCACTTCTATTCAACACTGTATTGGAGGTTATAACAAATGCAGTAAAGAATGAACAGAAAAAAAAGGCCTCCAAATTGGAAAGACATAAAACTTTATCTGGAGACAACAAGGTTGCATATGCAGAAAATGCAATGGATTTTACCAAAAAAGCAACTAGAATTAGTAATAGAGCTTAGTAAGGTTGTGGGATAATACAAGGTCAATATATAAAAATGAGTAGTATTTCTATATATTAGCAACAATAACAATTTGAAATAAAGACTACATGACCATTACAGTAGCATAAATATATGGAAGAGTTATGGATAGATCTGAGAAAATATGTGAAACAGAACATCAGAAAAATGTTGAAACAGAACATCACTGAGAGAAGTTAAAGATGACCTAAGAAATGGAGAGAAACATACACCATGTTCATGGGTTAAAAGACTCAATGTGGTTAAAACGTCATTTTTCTCCAGATTATCTATATTTGAATGTAAACCCAATCAAAATCCTAGAAGGCTTATTTTGTAGAAATTGATAAGCTAATTCTAAAATTCATATAGAAACATGAAGGACCTAGAATAGCCAAAACAATTTTTAAAAAGCAGAAAAATAGAAGACTAACAGTGTCCGATTTCAAGAGTCATTATAAAGTAGTGCAAGATAGTGCAGTATTGGCCTAAAGACAGAAACTGATAATGATACAGCATAAAAATGCTAAAAATAGATCCACATGTATACAGAAAACTAATTTTCAAGAATGATATAAAGGCAGTTCAGAGAAATGTGCCAAAACAACTGGATAGTCAATAAGCAAAACAAAAAAAGAACTTCAATCTACATTCATAGATCTACGTTCATATACACAAGAACAGTCAAATTAAAATTGGATCACAGATCTTAATATAAAACCTAAAGCCATAAAACATCTGGAAGAAAATACAGAACATAAATGTGATCTTAGGTTATACAAATACAAATATTCCCATAGAAGAAAAAATTAATAAACTGGACTTCATCAAAATTAAAACATCTGTTCTTAGAAAAGCACAGTTAAGAAAATGAAAAGACATAGAATGTTAGAAAATATTTGTAGATCATATAAATGATAAAGAACTTGTGTCCAAAATACATAAAGGACTCCCAAAATTCAGTAAGTTAAAAAACTACCCAAATTTTTTAAATGGGCTGAGGATTTGAAGAGTGACTTTATCAAAGAAGATACACGGACAACAAATAAGCACCTAAAAAGCTGATATCATCAGTCATTACAGAATGCAAATAAGATACTATTACATACCTATTAGAATGGCTAAAATTAAGAAGAATGAGCATACCTAGTGTAGGTGAACTGGGTGTGAAAATAGTGAACAGCCTTTTCCTAAAAAGCTAAGTATACACCTACCATATCCAGCCATTCCACTCCTAGATATCTACCCAAGAAAAAAGAAAGCAATGTCCATATAAAGATCTACACACACAGTTCGTAGCAGCTTTATTTCTAACTGCCAAGAAATTTGAGAACAATAATGTCCTCCAGTAGGTGAGCAGATATACAAACTGTGGTGCATCCACAGTTTGAATACTATTCAGCAACAAAAAGTAATAAACTATTAACACATGCAACAGCATGGATGAATCTCAAAATAATTATGCTGAATGAAATAAATCAGAATGAAATGTGTACATTCTGTGTGATTCCACTTATATCCAACCCTAGAAAATGCAAAGTAATTTACAGTGAGAGAAATCAGATCAGTCACTGCTTAGGGACAAGGACTGGTGCTGGGGGGAGGGCAGAGAGATTACAGAGGAGCATGAAGAAATTTGGGGGGATGAATATATTCACTGTCATGTTGTGGTATGGTCTTCAAAGGTATACACGTTACAACTTACAAAAATGTACACAGTAAATATCTGTAGCTTAAATTATATCAACTATACCTTGATTTTTTAATTTGCTTTTTAAAAAAGGACCAGAATTTCTTTACTCCTAAATTTGGTAGTAAAATTGAATAATTTCACCTGTCTCCTGAACTTAAAATGACATTTAGAATCTGAAAAACAGGATTTAAGTTAAATATGAAGTTACTACATAAAATATGTGTCAACAGTTACCAAATATATTTTTCAATACGCCCTTCAATAAAGCCTCGTAATGTGCCAATGAGCAAATATTTATCAATCTTAAATTAAAATATTGTGGGGGAAGGGAGGCTAAGGAAAAACTGGTAAAGGGCCACAAAAATGTTTACATTGTATAACGATAAAATTAAAAAATATATATATTGCATAATGATAAATATACTAATTATCCTGATTTGGCATCACATATCACACACAGGTATTGATATTCAACACTGTACTCCTCAGATATGAACAATCAATTATGTTTCAATAAAAAATAATAAGATAAAATTCATTTTTATTACAAAAAATAGTCTTAAATAATCCTTCAGCAAGACTTATCTCCATCACCTGTTTACAATATGCACAATATTATATTTTCAGTATTGTATATATTCAAGACTGTTCACATTTTATTAAAAGGTTAAAATATGTCAAAGACGGTCATAAAATCTTCAACATGTTCAGAGTCCACAGTAATCTGTAATATTTCTAGTTTCTTCTGTAAGCCGTATTACCACAGTGACAGCAACTGTAATCAAAACCTTTCAACGCCAACCTAATTTTCAAATATAGTAGAACCAAGAATGTAACAAGAGTTTGTTTGCTTTTTTCAAATATATTACACATTGGCTTTTGGGGGACGGTTGTCACAGAAAAATAGAGTACAAGAAGAGGATAAGAAAAGAGAGAAAGGATGAGAAAGCAGAAAATATAAAAGAAAAACTGATAGAGGTTAAAAAATGTAAAGTAAAGATAGAGTAAAATAAAATAAATAATTTTGCCTATTTACATGACTGTTAGGATCCAAATAACTTGCTACAAATAAGATTATCGCCATTAATTGACATTAAAGATTATAGCAAACATAAACAAAGCAGGCCTCACCCCAGGCAACACAACAGCTCCAATTCCACTTTTGAGTTTTGACCTTCCTCTGCCTCCACGTCCTGAGAGTCCTGCACCACGAGGTCTCCGCTTCCCCGGAAATCCAGACCCACGGCCCTATACAACAGATAAGGAAGAGTCAACATTCTGTGACAGCCCAAAAGTATTTTTTTAAATCCAAATGTCAGTGAAAGAAAACATTTTATTAAATGTTACACGAGCACTTGCTTCTCTCTTTTAGTCTAATGAGATGATAAACTTTGAAACCGGGCTTATTATTGGTATCTTTAAGTATGAATTCCACAGCTTAAAAATATAAATACAGAATACTTACAACATTAGAATCAAACTTTGGGTCTATCATTGTGAATGCTCTCCATCAGCAGGCCTTGGTGTTATTTTTACATTTTCTAATCCTATGTTTAGGTGGCTAGAACAACCACGATCCACTCCGGATATTTCAATGTGCAAAAATTATATTCAATACAGAGTAAGCACAAGGAAAACCTCTCTCAGTAAAAGGTCTCAGTGACTACAGTAATAGCTAACACGTACCCAGGACTTACTATGTACTGATGTAGGCACTTTTAACTCTCAACAATCCCACAAGGTAGGCTCTATTTTATTACCCATGCTGTAAATAAGTGTATTGAGGGATAAAAAGGTTAAGTACCTTGTCCAAGGTCACTGAGCTAGCAAATCTGGCTCTAGTGTTCCTGGTTTATAACCACTGTTCTGTACTACCACATTGCAAGAAAGTTAATTTTTACTAGTACACAACAGTATTCTTCCTGCCATTAAAATTAGGTCAGTTTTATCTACTATTCAGTAGCTGTCTTATAAACTGAAACTGTCTACCTCATTCAACCATAGTATTTAGAGAAAAAAAATTATTTGAAGATTTTAGGAAAGTTGACAAGAGGGTAAAAGCTTTGTTTTGAATCTCTGGACAATAAATATTTGAAATAGAAATAATTTATCTGACTTTTTACCCAACACAAGAGAAAAATCCTATGGAAAGCACTGTAAATCCCCTGATACAAAGATACTTCAAAAAGTTCATGGAAAAATAGAATTAAAAGACAATACAAATCTTTACACATATTTAAGACATAAGTAACAGGGATTTGTTTTTGTTTTGTTTGTTTGTTTATACTCAGACTTTTGTATTAACCCCTGAAAAAAAAAAACCTGGCATCTACACAAGTAGACATATTATATATACTTAAAATTATTAAAACACTCAGGAAAATCCTTTCTGATTTTTTCCCCTAACAAGTTAAACAATATGTCATATCTTCAACTAATATCACTTACCATAGTTTGAAATGTTGAACTCATTCCTTATTTAGCAGAATGGTTTCTAAGTCAAAAATGTATGGTTCTATTGTGAGCACAAAACAGATACACATGAACAAAAGGGAAGGGGAATCCTTTTTTCCCTTCAGTTTTAATTAAGCCAGCTTCCAGTTTTCAAATTGCCTCTCCTTTTCTTCTCTCACCCTGCTCTCCTTCAGATCCCTTGAGAGGTCCATCAGTTTCTTTGAACAAGGTATGAATGCGGTAGAGCTGGACAGTTTCTTTTGTTTTTAAATAGATATAAAATTTTCTTTTAAAATTAAGTCAGTGATTAAAAATCAAGACTATAGTAACCTCTCAGTTTATCTTCCCCAACATCCAATGACACAGATAAGTGAAAATTGGTGGTATTTGCTACAAAATCGTCTATCAAGTCATCTTTTATACTGAAAACAAATATTTATATCTCAATACCTTGGATGATATCAAAGTGAACTGAAAAATTATTCTTCCAAGCATGACATAAGTAAGAAAGTACAATCTAGAACACCCCTGAAATACTTGATTAATCTAAAACAGCCTTATTCCAGAATTATATTAAATATAGAAGATGAAGAAAAATGTCTTCTCTAGTCAAAGTATTTTAAATTTTGATATAATTAACACTTTTTCAAATTAATTTTTTTTCCCTTCAACATGCATCAGAGTACTTAATCTACTTCAAGGACTAGCAGAGTCATCCACCAATAACATGGAAAAAAACACCCTACAATTTTGAGGTTATTAACACAGACAATGAAATCTGCTGCAATTCTGGTATTTTTTCTCCATTTGTACATAATAGATTAATGGAGTTTCTCTTTTGTTCTTTTCTAAGCAACAAAATCTTATATCACAAATGAACAAGTCCTTGTTACCTTTCGGCCTATGTGACAAGAATTTCCCCCTCATACCAACTCTGGTAATTACAACAAAAGGAATCAACCATAAAAAGAGGTATTAAAAATTTACACTTGTAAAATTGCAATTTAACTTCCTCCTAAATCCACATATTTAAATGCAAGCATGCTGTTTCCTTACATTAAAAATTTTAGATTAAAATAGTAGCTCTGGAAGCTGAATATAGAAAAGAAAGATTTAATTCTTAATATCCAGTAGGACAAAACAAAACAGAAAGAAACGATACATGAATGTAAATGCAATTTAT
This sequence comes from Galeopterus variegatus, assembly GCF_000696425.1. Classification (NCBI taxonomy): domain Eukaryota; kingdom Metazoa; phylum Chordata; class Mammalia; order Dermoptera; family Cynocephalidae; genus Galeopterus; species Galeopterus variegatus. The sequence continues at coordinate 6,647 of NW_007742946.1, forward strand.
TTACCACTTTGATGCTCCAAATGGCACTGCCAGGAAGCTGCCTGGGTTTAAAAATTTCCCGACCTTCTGAAATGTCTGGGGACCAGGAAGGTGGGCTCACTGTATTATGGGTACTCCAAGCCCCCTAGGATATGGCAGGTGAGAAAAAGATGTATAAAACTCAGCAACATAAAAGGTCAAAGCCAGCAACTAAGGAATTTTAGAACAGCAAAAACAAAGCAAACGTATGGAAATTTAGGACAAATTGCTTCAACATAGGGAAAATAAGCTTATCACTTACAGTGACTTTATACTTAAGTGTCTGTAGCTACAAGTTACATTAAATATTTTATTCTGGTTGAAACATCACTACAAAGAAATATTAAGATTAAGGTTTGTATGACATCAACGTTGACTCACGAACTGCAATTATAGCACCAAAAAATTAAAGATAATCCCACTCTAATAGGAGAAAGGGATATAACCTTAAAAAAAAAGTTATGTCCTATTGCTATAAACCAAACCAGTAGGCAAAAAAAAATGTAATGAGAAACAAGAGCAAAAAAAAGATGCACACAAACTGTGGGAAGTTACTTTGTAACTTAACTTTAAGATGCAAACACCATGATAACCTTTGCATTTAATCACTTTTTTCTTTCAGTGACCATTAGTTGTGGGTTTTGGTTTTGATTTTGATTTGGGGGAACTAATATTTTATGGAGATTACATCCAAGGGACTAATTTTAAACGTGAAGAAATGTTAAAGCAAATTGTCCTAAATTTGCAAATTAAAATGCCTAAAGTACTTGATAAATTATACAGGAAACAGTGTCTTAGTAAAATAGTTAAAATAAAACTTCCAAATAACCACATTCAGCAATAATCTGAACTAATCTGATGAAGATGCTAAGCAGCATAAAGAAAAATGTTTACTCCACAAAGGTAACTTTTTAAAGAAAAACTCAAAACAAATGTCAAACAATAAAGAACCTGTTTTAAATTAGGTAATTCAACGATGCATGCTGTAATTTTATCAATTAAATAACCAAAACTTAAGACAAGGTACACAATACTTACCAGGTTTGAAGAATATTATCAAACTAACAAGTAGTATCCCATTAATTACATAGAAATCCCACCAGGAATTAATCAGAAATAACAGCTTGACTCCTCTTTGGGGGAGGAGATAGTTAACAGAATAACAGTATTTTTAGAAAAACCACACAAGGGAGAAATTGGTTTCCCTTTTAATTCATAAATTCAAACCACACACATTTGAAGCCCACCAATCCAACTCATTCTCTCGAGCAAACACTTTTTTTTCACCCTCCAGGATTAGTCTTAGGTTTTCTCCCTGACCCACAAACCTAGCTTTCCCCAAGCTCAGCTAACGCTATGCTGATTTCACTGGAATGGCAACCACTGCGAGTGAATGACCTCACTTTCCCACTATCAGATCGACTTGCCCGTGTCTTCCTCCTCATTGTAGCAGTCCAGGTCTTCACGGTCTTCGGTAACATCTGTGTTGCCCAAAGCCATTTCTCTGTGCTCATTTTATTCAAGTTCCTAACATCTGGCACGAAGCTCTACTAGATTGGTGATAGCACACCTGTGGATGTTTCACTGACCTCCCTGCTAACATTCCTCCACTGTCTATGCAAGTTCTTCCTCCACCTGACTTCTCTTAAACCCTGGTGTTTCCCAGGGCTGAAGCCTAGATCCCAGCTGGCATTATTCACAGTGACGGCTTTAAACATCATCTAGGAAGATGTTATCTCCCACACTCACATTACTAGTTCTACCCTGTTCTGAGATCTCCAAATTGGTGCGATTTTCAACTCGCTTCTTAGCATTTCCATTTAGCCACATAAAATTTGTTAAGTTCACCACATCTAACCAGTTTCTTCTCCTTGATTTCCCCATCCTTATAAATGGCAGCCAGTCTTCTGGCCAGAAAACTGGGCGTTATCTGGATTTGTTCTTTCCTTTCACACTCTCTTCTGGCCCTTCGTTCCTCTCCCCTGCCAGTCCTTCAATCCAAATCATCAGTAAATTCAAAAAATTTTGTCTTCCGTGTTTGTCTCCGATGCTTTCACTTCTGCGCACTTCACTGCCCCCAGCTGCCACTACCTCACTGGGCCTGCTTCAGCAGTCTGCTGGTCTTTATGGTTCTTCCTCGCCTGCACCTCCTCAAGCCTTTCTCCACACAGCAGCCAGAGGAATTTTTCAAAAATGCAAATCTGATCAAGAAGTCACTACCCTATTTTAAACCCTTTAATTTCTCCTTAACACACCGTCTTCTCCTTAATACACTGTCAGCATACTCTCATTGCAGCACCATTTGGGTTGTCTTACTGTTTATAATTTTATTTAGCATTAGGGAGTGGAGGCAAGAGATATCTAAATTTAGTTTTTAATATTTCCATCAGTTTTCCTCTGAGGATATCTGGCTAGTATCAAACTTAAATTCCTTTTGGTAGATTGTTTAATGTTATGTCAGTAGACAGTTCTCAAAACATTCCATAAAAAGTCATACTCTAAGATATAAATAATATTGAATAGCTATTTCAGAAATAAAAATTCTCTGGTGATTTTGTATTTATTATTCATCATAATTTAAAAGTTAGCTTTGATGCCAAAACTGTATTTCATTTCAAAATGCATTTACATTTCATATAACATGGATGAACCAAATGAAGGCTTTATAGATCAAGAATGTTTGGATGCCAGTTCAGGGATAATTAGAAAACCACTCAACTTCTATGAAGAACTTACATAATAAAAGCTTGGATAATCACATTACAAATTTTAATAAGTATGTTATAAGACACTGAAAGATTGATTATGTGCAATTTTATAGGAACTGAAGAAAAATTACAATTCTACTTAGGTATTTTGACAAAGAAGAAGCTACCTAATATATCTTTAGAACTTAAAACTAAAATTCAGCTGTAATTATCAACATTTAATTATAAAGTATCCTTCATATCTCAGCTTTGATCAAAAAGAACTTACATAAACTATTTAGGAAAAGGTTAGCTGGCTCTGTGATATATGTGTTCTCCTACTGCAACACGTTTTACCCTGTGGTAGCACTTATTCCACTGTAATTATTTGTTGCCATTAGACTGCAAGCCTGGTGAAAAGAGACCATGCCCTTTTTGTTCACTGCTGTGTTAAGCACTCTGTTCAGCACTTATTGAATATCTATTTTTTTCTACTAAGCATTTTGCACATATGCATGCACAAATTCATCAATAAACACTGTACTCTGATACGAAATACACTAATCCCCCCACCAGTCATAGCCTCAAATCTGGATTTCCTCACCTATAAAAATAAAATTACCAAACTATCCAATGCTCTGTTATTCTTAAACTATCTCCAAACTGAATTAAAAGCAAAACACTTCAAAATGTAGCTATCAGGAGACTGTAAATTGTAAAAAGAGCTAAACAGAACCAATTTGCTATCAAATCCTACAGAAATTTTAAAAATACTACCTGGCAGAAATTGAATTAGATCCCAAGAATAATTATTTAACCCCAGAATTGTTTTTTTCCTCCCTTTTTGTCTTTTTTCGTGTCCGGCAACGGATCGCAACCCTCGGTGTTGCGCCCGCGCCCGCACCTCGCTCAGCCCGTGAGCGGGAACCGGTCTGTATGTGGGATCCGAACCCTCGGCGGGAGCGCGCCACTGCACTCCCAAGCGGCGCACTGTAGGAGTGCGCCACCGGGCTGGCCCAACCCCAGAATTGTTTAAAGTTGGTGTTAAGCTTCTTTCTGCTTCAAGGCCAATTCCTCAGGTAAATTTATCAACCTAGTAAGTTACACAGGTGTTATGAGGGCGGGGGCAGGGAAATGAGAGCAGTAGTGGCAGGTGGAGGAGAGGCTCTTACGGGCAACTCTTCTATTAAAAGTCAAACCCCACTGCTGCTGGTAAATACGATCAGCATCACTATTACAGTCCAAGAAACACTTTCAGTTTTGGGAGCAGCCAGAGAAGGTTTGGTGTCTCACAGGCAAACTTCACACCTCCACACCCTAAGTCAACCCTGAGTCCACCGTCTCCCAACACACGTACGCAAAAGCAAAGTTGTTATTAAACAGTGAGTTTAATCTAGAGAAAGTAAAAACACTGAGGAGACAAAGCAGAAAGATAACTAATAAGAAAAACAGAAAACATAAGAGTGTATCATTTGTCTTTTTGATAAATAATGTACTCACTCTAGTGTACATTAGGCTACAGTAGCAGACATCTCATTTCTATGACAGAATTCTTTCTACATAAAAAAAGTTTTGTGTACAAAACTGAGTTCAACATCAGGTAGAATAAGAAATTAGATCTGATCGTGATTTAATAAGGTACTATAAATTTATAGAAACAGATGTATAGTTTTAGCCTTCAATAATTTCAGAATACATATATGGTTGATGCTAGCAACGGTTTAGTAACAGTTTCAGAAATATCACAACAGGCACAAGGAAACTAAAGGGAAAATGTGGTGCTTCTAATCTGCATGTGTCTTCATCTTGGCACTCCAAAGGGCTAGACATCTTCTAGGTTTAAAACTATCACTTCACAATGGTTGAGAGGAGTGCTTCTTCTACTTTAGTGTGTCTGGGGATCTTAAACATTCTGACTAAAGTTAAAGTGGGGCCTGAGAATCTGCCTAACAGACTCCCAAGTGACAGTAATGTCCCTGGTCTGCAGGCCACACAGTTTGAGTAGCAATAGTTTAATCTTCATTTCTTCTAAAATAACATGCCTAAATGTGCAGCCTGTGTTGAGTTTTCCCTGTAGACTCCTCTGCTTTCCCATGGCTTCCTGTGGTCTCCTCTACTGTAGCACGTCACACACACTGTATTTAATGGGCTGATTACTAGTTTGAGAAACTTGTGCAACCACTATGTGGCTTTGAATTTGGGAAACCAACTACATATTTTAGTGTGACCAGTGTTTGACATGGTCAAGGCCTGCAATTATTTTCATTGGTATATTTTAGTACAAATACTTATTATTCAATATGTTTAGTTTTAATACCATCACTCCAGAACTACATTTAATACACAATTATTATATCCTTCTCAAGTCTCTGTTTTCACAGAATAATATCTGCATTATTCTGCAATTCAAGAAAAAAAGTAGTGGCATCTGTTGTGTGTCAGGTACTTGATATGTGTCATTAAATTCTAACAACAACCATATGATGTCATTTTACAACTGAAGAAATGAAGGCACAGTTTACAAGGTAAACTTGTTCGATGTCACAGACAGTAACAGAAGGGCAAGGGTTAAATATAAGCAATTGCACTGTGAAAATTTTCATGCTGAATTTTTATTAATCCTTCCAAGTATTTTAGTAAAAATAAGTACAAACAATACAAAATATTTCTAAAAAGTCACTTTTTAAAAAGGACTTGATCACACCTGTCTCAGTATTGGACAGATCATCTAGGCAACAAATCAACAGAGGAACAGTTAATCAATCAGATGGAGAGAACTAATCTATGGTTATTAGAGGGGGGAGAGGGAAGGAGAGAGATTGGATAAGGGGCTTAAAGAATAAGTATGATTTATAATAATGAATATGCTAATAAAAATGAAATTAAATTTAATAATAAATACATAAGAAAGAAAGAAACGAAACAAAGAAAGAAACAAAGAAACAAAGAACGAAAGAAAGAACGAAAGAACAAAAGAAAGAACGAAAGAAAGGGGCAGCATAGTATTTAAACTAGAATTCATGTGGAAATCATTGCTGGTAGCCACACTGTATCTTTATTGCCCATAAAGAAGAATAGGGAATATACAAGGGTACTTCAAAGAATTCATAGAAAGATTCGTATTATCTTTTAATTCTATTTTTCCATGAACATTTTGAAGTAACTCATATTTCTATTTATAAATAAAACTTTCTTTAATAGGTTCTAAGACAAAGTATCTGAAGTACAGGTTTTATCATTTATGTATCCAAGAATGTACAATTAAAACTATCCAAGGTAGGGCCGGCCCGTGGCTCACTCGGGAGAGTGCGGTGCTGATAACACCAAGGCGACGGGTTCGGATCCCATATACGGATGGCCGGTTCGCTCACTGGCTGAGCGTGGTGCTGACAACACCAAGTCAAGGGTTAAGATCCCCTTACCGGTCATCTTTTTAAAAAAAAAACAAAAAAAACAAAAAAACTATCCAAGGTAGTTTTTTTTCCTTTAAAGAAATATACATTTCTTAAAGAAATAAATGATGTCATTGTGCATACATTATATAAGGCAAGGCTTAAAAATTCGCACTTATTTTATTTAAAAGCTAGATATGACATAATCAAACTTCCTTTAATTAAAATCTGGTACTGGTAAGAAATAACTTACCAAGAACTGAATCTCTCCTTATTCAGACAGCATGATTTACAGATCTAGTTTTCTTTTTCATTTTAAAAATAAAACAAAATAAAACCCGAAAGACTTCAGTACTTTTTGCTAAGGAATTTGCTTACAAACCAGAAAGTGACTACTACCACTAAAAAAAAAAAAAGAAAGAAAGAAACTGCCTACTTGTAATTAATTGTTAAAACTACAATGCTCTACATCTTATTCTGGGAGGACTGTTTTTCTCTCACAGGAATAGATGATGAAACTGATACATTAATTTAAAACACCTCATTTAAAATGCTATTGCAGTACACAAGTATGTTATAACATCTTATGTTTCATAATAAAATTACTGAAACTGATGAAAATTTTAAAAAAACAGTTAACTAATGGGAAAGTGGTTATGACCTAATGAAATACTACCTTTGGAATCCTATTATACTGAAGAAATTTCACCTTCTCTATGAAACCACTCAATAGATATCAGTCTTAGAACTTATTCCTAAATTTTCCAATACATGATGTTAGCAAGAAATGGTGGAAAAGTAAAAATCAAAAATAAAGTAAAAGTTCTCAAAATTTGTCTAAAAGTTAATATATAGTACCTATGTTTGCTTTCATGAAATTTTCTTGAGATGTTTACCACAAATCATAAGAAAATATATTTCACAGAATAAAAATGTTCAATACAACCTTGAAAGCATTTAGTATACAAGAGTGTCTGAGCAGATCATAGTCATGTGACTGTACTAAATATCTTTCCACAAAATATGAAAATATGATTATTCACATAGGGCAAATAATACAAGATGACCTAAGATTATTATCTCAGAATTTCCAAATTACAATGGATAAATACAACTGTGGAATGAGTGGAACGGAATAAAGATTGATATAAAAATAAATGATATGATTTGATACGATAAATTAAAATTTCCATCTTATTTTTCACTTTTTTTTTTTTTCCTTTTTGTCTTTTTTCATGTCCGGCAACGGATCGCAACCCTCAGTGTTGCACCCGTACCGGACTGGGACCGGCAACGGGATCGCAACCCTTGGTGTTGACCCCACACCTCGCTCAGCCAGTGAGCGGGAACCGGTCTGCATGTGGGATCCGAACCCTCGGCAGGAGCGCCACCGCACTCTCAAGCGGCGCACTGTAGCAGTGTGCCACCGAGCCGGCCCCTATTTTTCACTTTTTAAGAACACTTCTTGTAGTATTATGTTTAATGCACTAAAAAAGGTAAAATACGAGTAGCACATTTTTCTAATTCAGGACTCCACTTTAAGGTTAAAGAAGAACCTCACAGGTTGTATTTTAATTGATTTAGGGCTAAATCATGTTTTAAAGGGCCCCCGGCTGATTGCAATATGTGATGGGGTCAATGACCAGTTTTCTAAACCCAAGTCCCAATGTGAATATACCTACAAAAATACCGAATAGGGGAATATCAAAATATTTATAAATACATAACTTCAATAAAAAAATGAGAAAATACAACTAGTTCATTAGGACAATCTGTATGAAACAATGTCCAAATTACTGCTCCCACAAATTTCCTTCCCCTACTACCTATTACCCCTAATTTTTTGTCCTTACCTTTATGAAATCCTGTTTCAGAAATGGGCAAGAAAAAAACCAAAAAAAAAAAAAAAGAATCTTTTCTATCCACAACCATCATAAAAATTTGTTACTACTCCCGTAGTCAGTAAGTTTCTGAAGTATATGTTTGAGATATATTTGAAATATCTCATGAAAAACATAAGCATTATATTTCTCCCTAAATAGCCCCTAAAATTTTCCACATTATAAGTACAATATAAAACACTGAACTTCAATTACTAAACCTCCTGTAAAGGAAAAATAATTCTGTATGGTTTACAGATAATGGACTCCCAGCACCTGAGATATAGATTTCACTTTCTGTGTCAAGATGTCTCAGATTCAGAAAATCACTTATACTGGTTATATATATGGATTGTACTTTGATAACTTAATGTACATTGAAAATATGCACAGTGATTTGTTGCTACAACATATGGTTTAGTAGTTATCTGTTTTAAAATGGGCCCTATGAGCAACTGGAGAAAGTAGAATAGTTCTACTTCAATCCTTAAAAATAATAAAAGCATAGCAACATTCTTAACTTATCAATCTTGAATTCATTTGGTATTTCTTTTAATTTCACCAACAATTCTGGAACTAATGTTTTATATTTTTCAAAATGCTTTGCCTCTCACTGTCCAGTAAGGTAGCCACTACTCATATGGCTACCAAGCACTCCTAATGTAGCTAGTCCAAACTGAGATGTGTTTTAAGTATAAAACACAAACCAGATTTCAAACTCTTGGCATAAAAAATGACTGTAAAATATCTTGCTCATTTTTATATTGATTAAATGCTAAAATAACATTTTGAATATACTGGGTTAAATAAAATACATTAAAATTTATTTCAATTGCTTTTTATTTTTTAAGTGTGACTACTAGAAAATTTATAATTACACATATGTGGTTAGTATTATATTTATATTGGACAGCAATGGCTTACCCTTCTACTGACTAACTTATCTCCAAATAATATCTGATAATTCAATCACTAGCTATCACATCAACCTTGAAATCTTTCAGATTTCCTTTGTTTCTAATTAAATTATTCTTTTAATTTTGTAATGAATTCTTAAAAAGTTTATATAGTGCTAGAAAATCATTAAGCTAAACATAAAGATCTGACCACTTCCCAGTTCTTTGGTTAAGATGGTATTCACTTCACTGGTAAAGACCAAAGAACTGATGTATTCAACAAAATATGGAAACACCTGTGATGCTGACAGAAAGTAGCTAGAAACCCAAGAATCTTGTTCACATCACAATAATTATCACAAAAATCCATCTCATTTTACAGCCACTCCCCACTGCCAAGAATATGTAAAAGAAACATTAAATAAAACCAGAAGTGTAACACAAAGAAATTCATGTAACAATAATGGACTTCATTATTTCCAATGAAAGAATATACACATTCCTGTTTGGTATAGAATATTCCCTGGAAGTTGTGGTCCCAGTGCCTCCGCCATGTCCTATTCAATTCATACTCTCCCCAATATCAGTAGCATATTAGCAAGTCACAAATCACCAAGTAGAGGTTGTTTGCTACATAACTAAAATCAAGATTGAAAGACTAAAAAGCTAAAGGGAGGAAAAACACGGAAAACAAAATGCTTATGAGAACAGCAACAAATGATGAAGTAGTAATGAGAGGGTGGCAGCTAAACAGAAAGCAGAATATTACCAGATTTGGAAACTCAAAAACAATGCAGCAGAAGCAACAGCAAATATCAGGATGTGGCTCACATAAGATGGGAAAAGCCAGGAAGAAACACACGCCCACACGCACGCACACATGCACGCACGCACACGTACACGCGCTATTTTGGAACATAAGTCAATAGAAAAATAATACATATTGAATCTGTTTTCTCAGTTGAAACAAAAGTCTCCAAATAAGGAGAGATACTAGTAAAATTTAACAAAACTATTTATGATACAGTATCTTTAAAGAATGTAAATATCTGAACCAACAGTAAATTTGAAACTCAATTTTCCACTACTACAGTCTTCAAAGTTGGAACTACATAATTATTATATAGTTATTCAAAACAAAACAGGAAAAGACTTACTGGGAAGTAGAACTAGTTTGAGAAGAAAAAACTCTCTTGGTAGAGCAGAAATAAATATCAAGGAAAATACTTAGACAAAGGTATATATAAGAATGTTTTAGTTTACTGCATATGTATTTAGAGAAATAGCTAAATTCCATGTGGCAATCGCTTTGTCTTTGGTGTAACTTGTCTTTAGAGAATATAATATATCTGGGTTTTATTTAGAGGAAACTAATTTTCACATAAGTAAAACAGATTTTTTTTAACTAACTTTACAATTCCAAAATTAGACGATCAAGATATTATTCTTATAAAAAGTCAAACTTTAATCATGAAGCCATTTAAATCATGAGACTTAAAACTACAAAATACTATTGTGACTAAGCACTTCTCTACCTTTTCCACATCTTACCATTTAAAAAAAAGAACACTTCAGAAAGTAACAATAAATCATTCTTAGCTACAGTATCTTCATTTTGTCATGTAGTTTCATTTCAATTCCACTTAAAAAGAACAGGAACTCATCCTTCAATGGCAGAATCCACACCACTTACAACAATCATGAGAAGAGTTCCCTTCACTTCCTGAAGATGAATAATAGAATTCTAAGATTTTTTTTTTTTAATGAAACTACTGAAACAGGTCCTAACTTGGAAAAATTTTTTTAAAAACCCACAAAATAGTTAGCAATTAATAAAAACATCAAAATAAGAAATTCCCCAGCATGAAAATTTCCCATCACAAATGTTGATACTTGTGTAGTTAAAAATATATGCAATAAATAATACCAAACAGATAAATATATTAGAGAGAAAAAAATGTTAGTTACTATATACCCAAAACTTTACTGATTGTTTAAGGCTGTACAGTTACTGAGGCACATAACTAAAAAATTTTTTAAGTATTTTCTAGATGGCATTTTTATGTCCCAACTTAGTTGAAATTCCAAATAAGATCACTTCAGGTCTAAGAAAAACAGCATTTTTAAAATAATGGCCAAAACACAGAAGTTAATATTACATCTAAGTCCTACCTGAGGATAGAAAACGTGTCTTCCCAAACCAAAGTTACACATACACCTTATTTTATGTAATTTCTCCAACAGCTTTTCTGTCAGCATCATTAAAATCACCCTACCTGTTTGGACCGAGGTCTACCAGGAGAAAATTTTCTTTTCGTAATAGCTGGTTTACCCATGCCAATTTTGGGAGTGACTGAGATGTACGTGGTTGGCATGATGCTTCCAGCAGAAGAACCAAGAGCTGAAGGGCAGCTGTGCAGCATGTCATGTGAAGGCAAGTCTGAAGAGCGGGTGGGAGAGGAAGACACATATGCCTTGCTCGTGTCTGCTGACGATGAAAACAATGAGTCTGTCTCAGATGATGATTTTATAGATTTGTCTCCTTGGCCTGAGTCATCTTTCATACAACTCTCAGTTGCAGGAGTCATTTCAAAGTTCATAAACCCAGTGGAAAATTCAGAATTTTCTTTCTGTTCCATTTCTTCTTGTACCCTTTCCATAACCAACTGTTCATTAGAATGTAACAGAGTTCTTTCCTCACGCGGGGACACTAAGGTTTCTGGTGGAACAGTGACAGAGTCTGTGGTTAATTTTGGAGGCCTTGATTCTTCTTTGGATACCACTGCTTTAGGATCCTCTAACAACTGCAGCTCCTCCTGCTGCACAATGAGCTGGTGTGCAGGGACCTCAATGTTTTCTGTCACTTCCATTTTGTCTTCATCTTGATCTTCATGACAAACATGCATCGCTTTAGAAGACATTTCCATTTTTTCACTCTTGACTTCATGAGAAATCTGAGTTTCCAATTCAGTGTTCATTTTATTTGGGGATGATTCTACAAAATTCAGAATATTTATGGTAATGTATATATTAATATAAAATTTTCTAACTATGAACACGTATAAAACATTTGCTTAAACCATGACTTAAATCAGAAGGTATTCACCAAGAAAGGCAATTATTATGTTAATAAAAGTCAAAATGCACAAGAGTTATGGATAAGAATCAGTCATGGACCAGAAAACCGTATGAAAGCATGGCCATGGTAGAATTCCCAGAGTTTAAGATAGTTTCTGGTAAGAATGCTAAAACACAATTAATTGCTAGTATAATTCTATTATACATATATGTTGTTTTACAATTTAAGCACTTATAAAAGGATTGGAAATTATGTAGGCAAAGTTATTATACTCATTTTACAGAGAGGAAAATGAGAATCAGTGAAAACTGGTCTAGAATGTAAAGATACTTTGCACTAGCAGACACCCAGATATAACAAAGCTTCCGTAGACTCAAATGAATAATGAACAGAGACAGAAAAGATTTACTAACCACCAAGACTTATTTTGCTTAGCTGTACCGGCCAACCTACACAAAACATTTTTTGGGTATAATCCTTATTCTTCCACAGTGTCTATAACCTAACAGACTAGCTTAGCAAGTCTATAAACTTAATTAGATATCAGATATATAGAGACACTCTGACTGGTAAATTCTAAATAAGGGTACTAGTGTATTAAACCTTTAATCCAATCTTAATTAAGAGTAAAGTTAGAGGTCCAACTGACATGAGACTTAAGTGGCTCTATAAAAGGCATTTACTATTTACCAATCAGTGACTAAAATTTATCTAAGTTCTGATATCAAAATGAAATCTCACTTCTCATTCCTGCTTTATTGAAAGACTATGGTTGAGGATAAAGGAAAAACATAAAATAACGTCTGACAGCACTAAAGATTTTTAAACAAAAAAACCCTTGTATAGAAAGACTAACCTCCTTTAGATCCATTGCCAATTCTTTTCAAGAAAAGAATCACTTAGATTTAGTTTACTGTAAGGTGTATATAGCAACTGCAAAAATGTCATTGGGATAATTTATTTGAAAAGTTAATTTAATAGACAACAACCTGAATCTGCATAGCAACCACTAAGGCATTATCTTGTAACTCAATCAAATTAGACAATATGAACCTATTGCTTACCAGAAATGAGAAGACCATCTGTGTCAAGGCTTTCTGGTGAATTACTCTTCTGTTGCTCTTCAGTGTGAACTTGAACTGCTACAAATAACACATTTACAGAATCTCTAGCAAGGAGTCAAAATTTCTTAACACTGCTCCCTCCACAGTAATTCATATAAGAGTTTTATCCTGCTACTAAATGTCAATTTCCAATACAAGCACAAAACACAATGTAACTATTTATTAGTAAGTAGGATACAAAGATGAAATTAGGAATTTGTTTAATGCACTATGATAAGCTGTATTATTGCCTTTCCTGTTTTTCTTCACTTTACATCTTTGTGAGTTATAATTTAAAAAAAAAAAAGATGACCGGTAAGGGGATCTTAACCCTTTACTTGGTGTTGTCAGCACCACGTTCTCCCAAGTGAGCTAACCAGCCATCCCTATATAGGGATCTGAACCCATGGCCTTGGTGTTATCAGCACCACACTCTCCCAAGTGAGCCAGCCCTGTGAGGTATAACTTTAAAGGAGAGTTGTTATATGTGAACTTAATAAATTTCAAAAGATCTCAGATGCTTTTTATGTAT
>NW_007742947.1:0-449 GCF_000696425.1 Galeopterus variegatus
GAATAACATCAGACTTTTCATCAGAAACACTAAAAGCCAGAAAAGAATGGGATGATATATTTAAAACACTAAAGGACAAAAACTGCCAGCCAAGAATACTTTACCCAGCAAGGCTATCCTTCCGAAATGAAGGACAAATAATGTATTTCCCAGACAAACAAAAGCTGCGGGTTCACTACCACACGACTAGCCCTACAAGAAATTCTCAAGGACGTACTGGGTTTGATATCACAAAAACAACCATCACTACCATTAATATACAAGAAAGAATAATACCTACCAGCAAAACAAAAATGATAACAAAAGAGAGAAAAAAAGTTGATCTATCACCCTAAGAAACCAACAAATACAGAAGACAAACAGAAAATTTGAAAGAAAGGAACAAAAGATATATATATATATATATTTTTTTGTCTTTTGTCTTTTTCCGTGTCCGGCAACGGATCGCA
>NW_007742947.1:1108-4307 GCF_000696425.1 Galeopterus variegatus
AAAAAAAAAAAAAAAAAAAGACACACATAGACTAAGAGGGAAAGGATGGAAAAAGATATATCATACAAGTAGAAATGAAAAACGAGCTGGAGCTGGAGTAGTATTCTTATATCAGATAAAATAGACTTTAAAGCAAAAACCATTAAAAGAGATAAAGATGGCCAATATATTTAATGATAAAAGGATCTACCATCAAGAAGATATAACAATCATAAGTATATACGCACCTAATGTCGGAGCAGCCAGATTTACAAAGCAAACACTATTAGATCTAAAAAAAAGAAATAGACACTAAGACCATAATAGCAGAGGACCTGAACACCCCACTCTCATCATTGGACAGATAATCTAGGCAAAAAATCAGCAGAGAAACACAAGATCTAAACAATACTTTAGACCAGTTGGATTTGGCAGATATCTACAGAACATTCCACCCAACAACCTCAGAAAATTCATTCTACTTACCAGTACATGGAACATTCTCCGGGACAGACCACATGTTAGGTTACAAAGCAAGTCTTAAAAAATTCAAAAAAATTGGAATTATTCCATGTACTTTTTCTGATCACAATGGATTAAAATTAGAAATCAATAATAGACAAAATTCTGAAAACTATACAAACTCATGGAAATTAAACAACATTCTACTTAATGACATGTGGGTCCAAGAAGAAATTAAACAGGAAATCAAAAAATTTCTTGAAACTAATGAAAATAATGACACATCATACCAAAACCTGTGGGATACTGCAAAGCAGTTTTAAGGGGGAAATTTATTGCATTAAATGCTTACTTCAGAAGAATGGAAAGATGGCAAATAAACTAACACTTCACCTTAAAGATCTAGAAAAACAAGAACAATCCAAACCTAAAGTTAGTAGATGGAAAGAAATAATTAAGATCAGAGCAGAACTAAATGAAATAGAAACACGAAAAACAATATGAAATATCAATGAAACAAAAAGTTGGTGTTTTGAAAAGATTAACAAAATTGACAAACCTTTAGCAAGACTAAGAAGGGAGAAGACCCAAATAACAAAAATTAGAAACAAAAAGGTGATATTACAACTGACACCTCAGAAATACAAGGAATCATTAGAGACTACTTATAAACATCTATATGCCAACAAATTTGAAAATCTGGAGGAAATGGATAAATTGCTGGATGCATACAAATTACCAAACTGAGCCAAGAAGATACAGAAAATCTGAGCAGACCAATAACAATAAAAGAGATTGAAGCTGTTATCAAAAGGCTCCCAACAAAGGAAAGCCCAGGACCAGACGGGTTCACTGCAGAGTTCTACCAAATCTTCAAAGAGGAATTGATACCAATTCTCTACAAACTGTTCCAAAATATTGAAACAGAGGCCATTCTCCCAAACTCATTCTATAAGGCAAATATCACCGATACCAAAACCAGACAAAGATGCATCAAAAATAGAAAACTACAGACCTATATCCTTGACGAATAGAGATGCAAAAATCCTCAATAAAATACTAGCTAACAGAATACAGCAATACATACAGAAAATTATACATGATCAAGTGGGATTCATCCCAGGGATGCAAGATTGGTTCAACACACACAAATCAATAAATGTGATACACCATGTTAATAAAAGCAAAGACAAAAACCACATGGTCATCTCTATTGACACTGAAAAAGCATTTGACAAAATTCAACATCCTTTCATAAAGACTCTCTACAAGTTAGGCATAGATGGAAAGTATCTCAATTTAATTAAAGCCATATACGATAAGCCCACTGCCAATATCATCCTTAAAAACAGGAACTAGACAAGGATGCCCACTCCTATTCAACATAGTATTGGAAGTACTAGCCGGAGCAATCAGAGAAGGGAAGGCAATAAAGGGCATCCAGATTGGAAAGGATGAAGTCAAGCTGTTCCTTTTTGCAGATGATATAATCCTATATATTGAACAGCATAAAGCTTCTATAAAGCTTCAACACACAAAAATCTGTAGCATTTCTATATTCCACCAGTGACCAGTGAAAAAGAAATCAAGAAAGCTAGCCCATTTACAATAGCCACCAAAATAATAAAATATTTAGGAATAAAGCTGACCAAGGATGTGAAAAATCTCTACAAAGAGAAGTACAAACCACTGTTGAGAGAAATTAAAGGGGACACAAGAAGATGGAAAGATATCCCATGCTCTTGGATTTAAGGAATTAACATTGTGAAAGTGTCCATATTACCCAAAGTGATCTACAAATTCAATGCAATCCTCATCAAAATTCCAATGACATTTTTCTTTGAGATAGAAAAAGGTTTCCAGACAGTTATTTAGAACAACAAAAGACCACACATAGCCAAAGCAATCCTGAGCAAAAAATATAAATCTGGTGGCATAACACTACCTGACTTTAAACTATATTATAAAGGTATAATAACCAAAACAGCATGGTAATGGCATAAAAACAGACACACAGATCAATGGAACAGAATAGAGAACCCAGAAATTAACCCATATGCCTACAGCCATCTGATCTTTGACAAAGGCATCAAGTCTACATACTGGAGAAGAGACTGCCTTTTCAACAAATGGTGCTGGGAAAACTGGATAATCATATGTAGGAGAATGAAACTAGACCTGTATCTTTCACGATATGCCAAAATCAACTCAAAATGGATTAAAGTATTAAATATACTCCCTGAAACAATAAAACTCCTTAAAGAAAACATAGGGGAAACACTCCAGGAAATAGGAGTGGGTACAGAATTCATGAATAGGACCCCAAAAGCACAGGCAACTAAAGGTAAAATAAACAAATAGGATTATATAACTAAAAAGCTTCTGCACAGCAAAAAAAAAACAATCAACAGAGTAAAAAAACAACCAATAGAGTGGGAGAAAGTATTTGCTAAATATACATCTGACAAAGGATTCATATCTAGAATATACAAGGAATTCAAACAACTTTACAACAAAAAAACAAATAACCCAATTAAAAAATGGGCAAAGGAGCTGAACAGACATTTCTTAAAGGAAGATATACGTATGGCCAACAGACACATGAAAAAGTGCTCAATATCACTCAGCATCTGGGAAATGCAAATCAAAACTACACTGAGATACCATCTCACTCCAGTCAGGATGGCTAACATCCAAAAGACTGAGAAAGATAAGTGCTGGAGAGGTTGCGGAGAAAAAGGAACTCTCATACATTGTT
>NW_007742947.1:5273-12671 GCF_000696425.1 Galeopterus variegatus
GGTGCAGCCTTTATGGAAAATGATATGGAGGTTCCTCAAACAATTACAGATAGATCTACCACATGACTCAGCGATCCCACTGCTGGGGAAAGAAGAATGGAAATCATCATGCCAAACGGATACCTGTACTCCAGTGTTTATTGCAGCTCTATATATAATAGCCAAGAGCTGGAACCAACTGAAATGTCCATCATCTGATGAGTGGATAAGGAAACTGTGGTACAACTACACAATGGAATACTACTCTGCTATAAAAAAGAACGAAATACTACCATTCTCAACAACATGGATGGACTTAGAGAAAATTATATTAAGTGAAACAAGTCAGGCACAGAAAGAGAAATACCACATGCTCACTTATTTGTGAGAGCTAAAACTTAATAAATAAATAAACACACAAACAAATAAAGGGTTGGGGAAGGAAGACAGAATAACCACAAAAATTCCTCAAACTGCTTAAGCCAAGTGCACAGACATGATGCATGATGCGGGGGGGAGGGGTGGAGGTGGAGAGGAACAGGTAAAGGGGCATGAAAATCAAGTACAATGTATTTTGAGAAGTAAAATAAAATAAAATTGAATTTTTTTAAAAAAGAGAAATCACATGGAGACTACACTGCTGTGCTCACCCAGACCAGAGAGAAATAAATAATAAATAATAATAAATAAAAGAAATAATAAAGATCAGAGCAGAAATAAATGAAATAGAGACCAAAAAACACAAAATTGATGAAATGAAAAGTTGGTTTTCTTGAAAAGATAAACAAAATTGACAAACCATTAGTGAGACTGGGAAAAAAAGAGAGAAGACCCAAATAAATAAAATCAGAAATTAAAAACGAGACATTACAACTGATACCACAGAAATACAAAGAATCATTAGAGACTATTATGAACAACTACACACCAACAAATAGAAAATATAGAGAAAATGGATAAATTTCTGGACACATACAACCTACCAAGACTGAACCAACAGGAAATAGAAAACCTGAACAAACCAATAATAAGTAATAAGACTGAATCAATAATCAGCAGTTTCCCAACAAGAAAAGCCTAGGACTGGATGGCTTCACTGCTGAATTCCACCAAACTTTTAAAGCAGAATTAATAGCAATTCTTCTCAACTTATTCCAAAAAATCAAAGAGGGCCTATATCCTTGATGAATATAGATGTAAAAATTCTCACCAAAATATTAGCAAACTGAATTCAACAGCACATCAAAAAGACTATACCATGATCAATTGGGATTTATCCCAGGAATGCAAAGATGGTTCAAATACATAAATCAATAAATGTGATACAGTGTATCAACAAAATGAAGGATAAAAAGCATATGATCATCTCTTAATACATGAAAAAAAAGCATCTGATAAAATTCAGCATTCCTCCATGATAAAAACCCTCAACAAATTAGGTATAGAAGGAAGATTCTCAACACAATAATGGCCATATTTGACAAACCTATAGCTAACATAATACTGAACAGGGAAAAGTTGAAAGCTTTTCCTCTAAGAACAAGAACAACACAAGTATACCCACTTTCAACACTCTTATTCAACATAGTACTTGAAGTCTTAGCCAGAGCAATTAGGTAAGACAAGGAAATGAAGGTCATCCAAATTGGAGAGGAGGAAAAACTCTTAGAACTGAGAAACAAATTCAGTAGAGTTGCAGGATACAAAATCAACATACAAAAACCAATAGTGTTTCTAAATGCCAACAGCAAACTAGCTGAAAAAGAAATCAAGAATGCAATCCCACTGACAATAGCTAACAAAAAAATAAAATATCTAGGAATAAATTTAACCAAGGAGGTGGAAGATCTCCAATGAAAACTACAAAACACTGATGAAAGAAATTAAAGAGGACACAAAAAAATGGAAAGACATCCCATGTTCATAGATTAGAAGAATTAGTATTGTCAAAATAACCATACTACCTAAAACAATCTACAGATTCAATGCAATCCCTATCAAAATACCAATAACATTCTTCACAGAAATAGAAAAAACAATCCTAAAATTCATATGGAACCACAAAAGACCCTGAATGGCCAAAGCAATCCTAAGCAAAAAGCACAAAGCTGGAGGTATTACACTACATGACATCCAAATATATCACAAAGCTATATTAATCAAAACAGCATGGTACTGGCATAAAAACAGACACATGTACCAAAGGAACAGAATAGAGAACCCAGAAATAAATCCATGTATCTACAGCCAGCTGATTTTTGACAAAGGTGCCAAGAACATACGTTAGGAAAAGAACAATCTCTTCAATAAATCATTCTAGGAAAGCATGATATCCATATGCAGAAGAAAGAAACTAGATCCCTATCTCTCACCATATACCAATATCAACTCGAAATGGATTAAAGACTTAAATGTAAGACCTGAAACTATAAAACTAATGAAAGAAACAGAAGAAACACTCCAAGCTGTTGGTCTGGGCAAAAATTTTATAGAGACTTCTAATGCACAGGTAACAAGAGCAAAAATAGACAATAGGATGACATCACACTAAAAAGCTTCTGCACAGCAAAGCAAACAAGCAACAGAGCAAAGAAGCAACTGACAGAATGGAAAAAAATATATACAAACTATTCATCCAGCAGGGGATTAAACTCCAGAACACACAAGGAACTTAAACAACTCAACAAAACCCCAAATAATTCAATTAAAAAATGGGCAAAATAGGGCCAGCCTGTGGCTCACTTGGGAGAGTGTGGTGCTGATAACACCAAGGCCACGGGTTCGGATCCCTATATAGGGATGGCCGGTTAGCTCACTTTGGAGAGCGTGGTGCTGACAACACCAAATCGAGGGTTAAGATCCCCTTACCGGTCATCTTTAAAATAAATAAATAAATAAAAATTAAAATTAAAAATGGGCAAATTACCCAAATAGACATTTCTCAAAAAAAGACATACAAATGGGCAACATGTATATGAAAAAATGCTCAACATAATCATCAAGGAAGTACAAATCAAAATCACAATGAGATGTCATCTCATACCAGTTAGAATGGCTATTATCAAAAAGACGAAAAACAACAAATGCTGGCTAGAATGCAGAGAAAAGCAAACTCATCCATACACTGTGGATGGGAATGTAAATCAGTACCAGCCATTATGGAAAACAGTATGGTGGCTCCTGAAAAATCTAAAAATAGAACTACCATATGGTCCAGCAATCGCACTGCTGCATATTTATCCAAAGAAAAGAAAATTAGCATACTGACAAGATATTTGCACTCCCGTGTTTATTGCAACACTATTCAGAATAGCCAAGATATAGAATCAACCTAGGTGTCCATCAACCAAAGAATCGACAAAGAAAATGTGGTACATATACACAGTGGAATACTTTTCAGCCATAAAAAAAAAAAAATGAATGAAATCCTGTCATTTTCAGCCACACAAATGAGCCGGAAAGACATTATATTAAGTGAAATAAGTCAGGAAGAGAAAGATAAATATTGTATGTTCTCACTCATACATGAGAGATAAAAAAAAAAGTTAAGCTTATAGAAGTAGAGAGTAGAATTTTGGATATTAGATCCTGGGAAGGGGAGAGGAAAAAGGGATAGGGAGAGGTTGGTTAATGCATACAAAATCACAGCTAGATAGGAAAAATAAGTTCTAGTCTACAGTACTGCTAGGCATCTATAAGTAACAATAATTTATTGTATGTTCTCAAATGGCTAGAAGAGAGGAGTTCTCATCACAAAGAAGTGATAAATTTTTGCAGTGATAAATATGCTACCTACCTTGATTTGACTATCACCACATTGCATACATGTATTGAAATATAATTCTGTACCCCATAAATATGCACAATCAATGCATGTCAATTTTAAAATAAACAATAATAATAAATAAAAAAGAATAACTGTAATAATAATTATAATAACAGATGAAGCTGATCAATAACTGATCAAATATTTTCTAAATTTATGCATTCATAATGATAATAAAAAAATTCTTTAGTAGTTTTTAGAAGATGAAATCGAGAATAGCTGCTAACATCACAAAAAGAGAAACAACCAATATACAATACTAGTATAATATAGTCTGTTTATAGGAAATAAAGGGAATAAACAGAAGGGAGGTACATGTTAAATAAAAAGACAGATGATCTAGTTTCTTCAACATATAAATTCTAAGGAGAAAAAGATAGTGAAGAGAATTAAAAACAACAGAACCTCATTGGAATGATTAAATAACAGATTAGATATAGCTCATGAGAGAATCAGTGACTAGGTGACTACCTTGAGGAAATTTTATATTGCGTAATAGAGAGAAAAAGAGACTGGAAACATAGAAGCAAGTTAAGAGTCATGAAGAAAAGTCAAAAGTCTTATTGGGCTTCGCGAAAGTGACAATGAAAAGAACAGGGATGAAACTACATTCAAAGATGTAATGGCTAAAATTTATTCATAACTGATGAGTTTTTTAAAAGAGAGAGTCGGGAGCCACAGGTTGCATGCATGGTAAATAAAAAGAAATCTATACCTAGACACATCATCGTGTCATAGAATATTTAAAAAACAGCAAAAGAAAGATAAACTAAATTGATGGCAGAGTTCTCAAAAGTAATAATGCTGGTAAGAAGACAGAATAATATTTTCAACATTCCAGAGAAAATAACAATTAATTGCACTTAGCAAGAGATCAAAGATAAAATAAGGACATTTTCAGATGAACAGAATTGAGGCAGTTTACCATGAACAGAAACTTCTAAAAAGATACTTTAGAAAAAATGAAAATGATTCCAGAAACACATTGAGAACAATGTGTAAAGAAGAAACCTAGAAATGAACAGTAAGTGTATGTAAAGAGACAATAGTAAGGTTTACCTTATAAGGTTAAAAAAAAAAGATGATACTAAAATTAGATAACAACAGCATATGAGCCAGAAAACGGGGGACTGGAATTAAACATTTTAGAATCTCTGTACTGCTTGAGAAGACAATAAAAATACTGATCCATTTTTAGACCTTAATTATGCATGATGAAATCTCAAGAACAGATCGAAAAGAATAGAAAAAATAATAGCTAACACATCATGCTTGCTATGTCCCAGGCACTATTCTAACTGCTTTACACATATATGAATTCATTTAATCCTCACAAGAATCCTGTGTGTAGCATCTACATTTGCAAATGAGAAAGCAAAAGCCCAGAGAGGTTAAGTGAATTGCCAAAAGTTACACAGCTATTAAATGGCAGAGCCAGGATTTGAATCCAGGCACTGTGGCTTTAGAGTCTATGCTTTCAACTTCCAAATCAGTGGAGTAAAACTAACCACGGGAATAAGATTTTTTTTTTTTTTAAATCACAAATCCAAATCAATCCAAAACAATACAAAATAAAGCCAACAACAAAAAATAAAAACAAATAGCACAAAGTAAGATGGTTAAAATACTCAAATGCCTCAGTAATTGTAAGAAATGTAAACAATGGAAGGAAAGAGAAACTCCAACCCTATTAAAAGAAAAAACAACTACAAACATGAGGACACAAAAGAGTTGAAGTAAAAAATAAGAAAATGAAAATCAAGCAAATATTCATGAATAGAAAGCTAGAGTATTAGCATTGGTAATAATAGACTTCAAAATGAAAGCACTATTTGGAATAAAACTACATAATGATAAAATATTCCATTCACCAGAAAGATACAATGATTCTAAATGTGTAAACATCCAATAAAATAAACTCTAAATATGCAAAGCAAAAATTCAGAAAATACAAAGAGTTTAAAGCTTCACTTGATTGTGGGAAATTTCAATACACCTCTTTCAGCAACAAACAGGTCAAGCACACGGAAAATATAAAAGGATATAGAGGATAACATCAAATTAACAAGCATGATATTTTGAACATACAGAGAATTCTACAAACATCAATTAAGACAAGGTACAAGTACATGTGAACCCCCCCAAAACTGACAATTCTCTAGTTCATGAAGCAAGTCATAACATATTTCCAGAAATCAGTCTCATACTGACCATATAAGTACTGACTACAGTGCAATTAAGGTAGAATTCAATAACAGAAGACTATAAAAAATGTTTGGGGCTGGCTGGTTAGCTCAGCTGGTTAGAGCACAGTGTTGTAACACCAAGGTCAAGGGTTTGGATCCCCATACCGGCCAGCCACCAAAAAAAAAGTTTGGAAATTTAAAAAAAAAGGAAAGAAAGTAAAAGAAGACACATTTACAAAAGCTCATGGGTCAAAAATGGTATCATGAACATTTAAAAATTCTTATGATGATAACTGATGACAATAAAAATTCTATTTTGTCAAAACTTGTAAGACTTCTTCTGGGGACCCATGAGCTACTACTTTGATAAATGCAAAGGGCACAGAAGGTAGAAGATAAAGCCTCAAGATTGATTAGATTAATGGGAAACCCTGTACAAAGCCAGAACTCCAAAAGGCTCCACCCTCAGTGTATGAGTGAATAAGACATAAATCCCAGTGTGCTAAAGACACAGCAAGGAAACATACCTGACTCAATTCAGAAACTGGATGGATGAAGAAAAAGAAATCTCTCCTGATAATCTATATCCACAATCTGACCCTCACACAGGACTGTGGTCCTAATTCACTCTACCTGTGTGTTCTGAAAAAGCTAAACTGGAAAATTTATTTAAAAATGGTTCAGAAGTGGTTGTGTCCTAGGCAACAGGCAAAAAATGAACAAAATCTCTCTAGAGAAAATCAACTTCAACTCAACCATTAAAAAATTCTTACCGATAAATTTTCTAGGAAATTGAGCACTTCACAATAAAAAAATTATAACACAAGGAAACAACAATTAAAAAAACAATTAAAAACAAAAAAACAGTTAAAAGAAAACAGAAGAAGCAAAACTGAAAGGCTTCAGATATTACTATTACCTGAAAGAGAAGAAAATTATGACGTTTAAAAATGCTTAAAGAAATTTAAAAGTCTTGACACCACTAGTAAATAATGTAACTACATATTTTTTATTTATGTCTGAGTTTTTAGTTACTGTTAAAATTTAAGAGCCATATCACCCAACTTGTCCTCTGTCTCAGCTATATTTCCAGCACACTAAACAACACATTTCCAGGAAGACATATTTGCAAATACTTGTTTCTATTTAAAACATATAGTTTCCTACCCCCAAAGGTATGCACTATTGATTGGAGTATTCTTCTCCCTATTTTCCCCAAGTTCATGCATATCTACATATTTATTCACCCATTCATGTATGACATGTGTGTCTGTATGTGAGTATTTTTTGTACGAAAATAGAATTGTCTTATACATATTAATCTGTAATGTTTCCCCCCAGATAACAATAGATCAAGGATAGTCTTAAAGTTACTATTTATAGATTTACTTAATTTCCTTTAATAGC
>NW_007742947.1:13344-21333 GCF_000696425.1 Galeopterus variegatus
AATAGATCAAGGATAGTCTTAAAGTTACTATTTATAGATTTACTTAATTTCCTTTAATAGCTGCATAATATCCCATTATGTGGATATACCATAATTTCATAGTTTCCCTATTAATTTAGATTGCACATTTAGATTGTTACTGCTAAGAAGAAATGTTCTATTTCTCCACATATAGCAGTAGGTACTTCTATTATTTCTTTAGCATACAATTTAAAAAGTGAGATTACTCATTCAAATGGTAGGCACATTTTCAATTTTAATGTACGACTTTTATTCTTACTAGCTGTGCAAGAGAGTGTCCATTCCCTAGCCAACAACGGATATTCCCATTCTTTTAGTTTTTGTTTATCTAATTGGCAAATACTGGCGGGGATCCATTGGGATATGCCAACTATAAATAGAAGACAACTGTTAACCCAAAGAGGTAGATCCATCAAGGTGGAATTTCAGGAGTTTGGAAGTGAATGTGGAGATGCTTGTACAATAATTGGAATGAATTTAATGCAACTGAACTTACACTTAAAGATAGGTAAAATGGTAATAAATCTTATGTATATTTTACCACGATTATAAATTAATAAATAAATAAGTCACTCCAAATTGTTAAGAAAATAAAACTAAACAACCTAGTGGAAAAGATGGCAAACTTTCACATAAAAAGGAAGTACAAATAGCAAATACACTTTTAAAAGAATGTTCAACCTAATTAACAAAAAGTAGGGAAATGAAAAATAAGACAATGTAGTAGAATTTTACATTCTCTATGTATAATAAAGAATTAACTTTACCTAAGGAAAGGTCTGGGCTTTGTCCTGACTCCTGGGAAGTAACCTCTAAAGTTCTGGAGTGATAGAACTGTCTTTGTTATTATTCATGGTAGGCCCCTTGGACCATACCTGACAGGTTTTGCTAAAGTAGTGACACAAAGTAGGGGGCTACCCACACCAGAAAGACCAACTATATGATTAAAGGAGTGGGGCTTAAGGCCAGGTGAAATCAGCCTTCAGGAAAGGGGAGGGAGTTGGAGATTGAGTTCAACTACATGGGCAATAGCTCAATTAATCATGCCTATGTAATGAAGCCTCAATAAAAACTTTGGACACTGAAGCTCAAGTGAGCTTCCTGAATTGGCAATACTGTGTATTGTCACACATCAATGATATGGGGGATAATGGATCCCTAAGGACATGGAAGCATTGCATTTAGAACCCACCCAGATTCTGCCCTGTGTCTCTTCCTTTAGCTGGTTTTGATCCTTTTGCCAGTATTGTTTTGCTATAATAAAGCTGTAATCTTAAGTATAGTACTTTCCTGAGTTCTGTGAGTTGAGGGAATTATCAAATTATCAAATCTGAGGGTGTCCATGAAGATCCCTGAATTTGTAGCCAGCTGATCTAAAATGAGGTTGGCCCTACAGACACCTTAAACTTGAAGTTGTTGTCAGAAGTCTTGGGCAAATTTGGCAATCTGGAAGACTATAACCTTAACCTCGTGTTTGGCTAACTCTGGTTAACTATACTGGCAAAAACTTTAAAGTGTGATTATAAATTCTAAGTGCAGGTGAGGAAATGCATCAAAGGAAACTGATGTTTGGGAGAGCAAATTGGTACAACTACTTTCAAAAATAATTTGACACTGCCTGTACCAGCCAGCCACAAAAAAAAAAAAAAAAAAAAAAAAAAAAAGGGAGAGAGAGAGAAAATTAGCACTATTTTAAAAAAAAATTTAACCCCCCCCTTCCCCCCCCGCCAAAAAAAAAAAAAAAAAAAAAAAAAAGAAAGAGAGAGAGAAAATTAGCACTATCTTGAAAAGTATACCTTATGAACTAGAAATCCACTTCTAGGTTCAGATCCTAGAGAAACTCCTGCACATGAGTAAAAATAGAGAGTTATAAGAATATTCATAGCAGTTTAGTTCAAAAGAACCCAAATGTCCACTGACCCAAGGAACAGATAAATAAATTGTGGCATATTCACATAATGGGATAATATACTGCAGTGAAATTAATGAACCATAGCTGCATTCAAACACATGGATGAATCTCTGAGTGAAAAAATCAGGTCAAAGAATCCTCCGTACTGCAGGAAACTATTTTTATAATATTCAATAACAAGCAAAACTAAATATATTGCTTAGCAATACTAAAATATATGATAAAATCATTAAATCATTTAAGAAGATCAAGGGAAAAATAAATACAAAAATCAGGTTAGGTGCTACGGGATGTTGAAAATGCAGTAAGGGCCGGCCCAGTGGAGCACTGCTATAGTGCGCCGCTTGGGAGCGCAGTGGCGCTCCCGCCGAGGGTTCAGATCCCACATACAGACCGGTTCCTGCTCACTGGCTGAGCGAGGTGCAGACGCAGCACCGAGGGTTGCGATCCCGTTGCCGGTCCCGGCCCGGTACGGGTGCGACACTGAGGGTTGCGATCCGTTGCCGGACACACACACACAAAAAAGAAAATGCAGTAAAATAGAATAAAAATGAGCATGAGTTAAGTGTAATAGCATTGTAAAGCATTCTACCTAGTTTTTTAGTTGTACAACAGAGTCATAGGTTTTTTGTTGTTATGCTTTAAAATGTGTATATATTTTTTCTGTATCATAACTTACATAAAAATAGAACTTTTAAAATACAAAAAATTAGGGCCAGCCTATGGCTCACTCGGGAGAGTGTGGTGCTGATAACACCAAGGCCACGGGTTTGGATCCCATATAGGGATGGCCGGTTAGATCACTAGCTGAGCGTGGTGCTGACAACACCGAGTCAAGGGTTAAGATCCCCTTGCCAGTCATCTTTTAAAAATAAATAAATAAATAAATAAATAAATAAATAAAATAAAAAATAAAACACAAAAAATTAAGTACAATGCTCTGGGATGATTTCATACAGGCTGCTCATGAATTAAATGGAAGTGAATCAACAATGAAAACCTTGTGTGATAGAAATGCAAAAGAACTTCTGAAATGATGCAAATGTTCTGAATCTCTGTGACTATTGAGCACATGATATATGGCTAGTGCAGCTGAGGAACTGAAGTTTTCATTTTATTTTATTTTAATTACTTTAAAGTTAATATTAAATAGTCACATGTAGCTAGTGGCTACTCATACTGAACTGGACAGCACAGCCCTAGAGGATTCTTTGTTCACACTGGATTGCAAGAAACTTTTTGTTGTCCCTTCATATAAAAAACTAAAACTTTAAATTATGATTGATGCTTTATGAATGTAGTATGTATGAAAGATAAGGCAGAACTACAAACAAAGAGCCCATTTTGAAACAAAATGCCTAGCCCCAATACAAGATGACTAGTAAACAGGTCTATAATTAAATGTTTTCAGTTAAAATAAAACAGTTGTGGCATATCATACTTTTTAACTTTAAACTTTCAATGAACTAACCAAATATTAACACTTGTCTGAACTGAGTTGGATAAGGCAGCTTCACAGGATCATGCATTTCTGCACAAATATCAGGAGCTTTAAAAGGTTTAAATTTTTGGCTCAGGAATCTCACATCTGAAAATCAAACAGGAAAATATCCATCTAAATAAAGATGCATCAGAGTAGTAATTTTAAACAGAAGACACTTTGAAAAGCAAACTATATACTGAATAGTATCTAACTTACAATAAATATCTGGGACTTGCTTTAACATACTTCAGGGGGAGTAAGAGAAGGTCAACAGTGATAAATGAAATAAGATCAGAAACATTTTGATAATTGCTGAAGCTAGGAAATGGATTTGTGGGATGTTCATTACACTATCCCATCTACTTGTGTATATACAGTTGGCCCTCCATATCCACAGGTTCTACATGCATGGATTCAACCAATCACAGATTGAAAATATTTTTTTAAAAAACATGGAAAATAACAATACAACTACATGGAGCCAGGGACCAGATCCCCTGCCCACAATCAGACACACCACCAGCAACACGGGGCCCACCTGGGGTCCAGAGGCTTGGATCCAGGGACCAGACCCCGTCCCACAACCAGGCACACTGCCATTGCCACCATGAACTAAGTAAAGAGCATGCCAAAAACATCAACTCCATGTGGGTGGCCCACCACAGCCACCACAATAACCACGGCTGCCACAAAAGCAGCTAGACATCACTACCACTGTGTAGATGGTCTGCCAGCCACTGGAGAGCACTGACACAAGGAAAGTCACCAGCAGAGACCAAAAAAAAGAAGAGGATGTCTCTCTCCACAAAGCTCATCCCAGAGTGACAGAAGAAGCACCTACTCTAAGATAATATTGGGGGACCTAAACACACCTCTCAGTGTTGGACAGATCACCTAGACAACAAATCAACAGAGTAACCATTACTATTTCAGAAGGAGAGAAGAAATCTAGGATAATTAGAGAGGGGAGGAGGAGGGAGAGAGGGATGGGCAGAGATTGGACAAGGGGTATTGACTTGATCAACATATGTCAACGTTGAACCTCCAAAATATGTATAATCAACTATGATTCAATAAAAATTAAAAGAAAACATGGAAAATAATAATACAACTGTAAAAAATACAAATTTTAAAAATATGGTACAACTATTTACATAAGATTTATATTGTATAAGTAATTTAGAGATAATTTAAAGTATATGGAAGGATGTGCACAGGATATATGCAAATACTATGCCATTTTATATAAGGTACTTGAGAATTATTTTGTGCTTTGCGCATCCACAAAATTTGGTATCAGCAGGGATCCTGGAACCAATCCCCTGCAGATACTGAGGGGTCAGTGTATTTGAAGATTTCTATAATAAAGTTAACAATTTAAAAAAATATTTGTAATGTTATGTGAAAATAAAATAAAATAAAATAAAATAAAATAAAATAAAATAAAATAAAATAAAATAAAATAAAATAAAATAAAATAAAATAAAATAAAATAAAATAAAATAAAATAAAATAAAATAAAATAAAATAAAATAAAATAAAATAAAATAAAATAAAATAAAATAAAATAAAATAAAATAAAATAAAATAAAATAAAATAAAATAAAATAAAATAAAATAAAATAAAATAAAATAAAATAAAATAAAATAAAATAAAATAAAATAAAATAAAATAAAATAAAATAAAATAAAATAAAATAAAATAAAATAAAATAGTTTATACCCTACAATTAGAACACTTTTAAAAATGAATATTGTTTCCATTACTCAAAAACACATTTAAAAATAAATAAAATACTTTATCTTTTCTCATATTTCAAAAGAGAAATTCCTCAGTCTATGCTTACAACTCAATTTTTGCCCACATTAAGAATGTCACCAACTTATTTGAAAACGGATCACTCCCTTTTCCTTGACATCTAAGTCTTCTACACTTTACTTCTTGTCCCCTTAATCACAATCACTTCTGTGTACTTTTTCATCACATAAATAGGCATATATCCTTTCTCCCAGCATTCTCCCATATTTATATCTTCAGCTCTTTAAGAACTGTATTAGAAGTCTTATAGTTGAGAGACTTATGAACATGTTCTAAACCCCTTACTAGACTGTAAATTTCTTAACAGCTTATATACTTTAACTTCCATCCACCAAAAAAAAGAAGGCATCATGAATTTTCTTTTAAGCCAATAAATGTTGACTAAAAGTGAAAGAATTTCCATTTATGCATGGAATGGCTCCATCAAAGAAAAACCAGCCCAAAAACATGAAAAGAAAAAGTCAAGAATCAGGAAAAACAAACAACAGGCTTAAAAATATATTTTAAGAGTTTGTTTGTTTATTTTTTCAATAACATGAGTTTAAATTTAAAAGGGAAAAAAGTAGATGTAAGATATATGAAATAGGATAGTTCCTCAAGAAAAAGGACACTTTACTCTTTGAAATGGGAAGGAATTATGACAAAAGAGTAGCACACAGTATATAGGTGGGAGTAAAAGGGAGGGTTTTTACTTTTTCCCATGTGTCTTTAGCTACAACCCTTGGATGGCCCTCTGAGGGAGAAACTACTTTACCAATACCTTTAAGATGCTGCCTCCCTGACTAGCTAGGCTCTTAACTGCAGTGCCTTCCCCTATCTGTTCAATCCTTACTCACCTGGGCACCATTCTCCCACCACGTCCGTCAAAACCATCCGGGGTTCTTTCCCTTGCTCCAATAAGGAAATTACACCAGGCTTGAGAACAGAAAGTCCTGTTTATAAGAAAAGAAATAGGACATAGTTATGTTACTCCTGAATTCAAACTCAATCCCTTAGTCCTCAAGAAAACATGCAACTACAAACAGGACAAGAGCAAGGTGTAAAGGTCTGAAGCATGGAGAAGATGAAGGGACCAAAAAGAGCTGCCCTTCTTAGTGCCATCTTTGTGCTACAAAGCACAAAATAATTCCCCAGGAAGTAGGTAAGAAATGCACCCAGACAATTGAAAGGTATACCCAAAATTCATGAGTCATTTGGGGACAGACATCATCACCTGCTAAGACCAGGCTGATGTAGTTCTCCATCATTACATCTCTACATAAATCCCTCTGAGCAGGGTCCAAGCACTCCTACTCCTCCCGAGAGAAATTTACATCCAGATCCCTGAACATTACCAAGCCCTGAAATGACGAACCCAGGTAGTACTGTTACAATTAAAGGAAATGTTTTTAAGATGAAAGAGATGGAGAAGGATGCTGAGGGATGGAGAAAATATACTGAGCTAATGCGCAAGGCCATGTGAGGGGCAGATAAAAAAAATTAGTTTAACTAGAACAAAGTACCTCCATGTTCATGAACATTACTGTTGCTGTAGGCAAACCTCCTTCATTCAATGGGACATTCCCATTATCCCATGGCTAAGTCTAGGAATGAATAAAACACATATTTATTTATTTCCCAAATAAATGAAATAGGGCAGAAAAACATACAGCAAGCTGTAGGCCTGGTAAACTTTTTTTTTCTTCAAATAATTATCCATGACATACCAATATTTTTTTGTGATTTAAAAAAATTTTTTTTTATTGTACATATTTATGGGGTACAGAGTGATATTTTGATACATACATACAATGTGTAATGTTTAAATAGGCATAATTAGCATACCCATCATCTCAAACATTTATCATTTCTTTGTGTTGAGAACATTTAAACCCCTGTCTTTCAGCCATTCAAAATTATATAATAAATTATCGTTAATTATAGACACCTACCACTACTACAGAACTCTAGAAGTTATTCTCCTATCTAGCTGTAAGGTTGTATCCATTAACCAACCTCTCCCTACTCTTCCCATTGTTCCTACCCTTCCCAGCCTCTAGTAACCACAATTCTACTCTCTATTTCTAGAAGTTCAACTTTATTAGCTTCCACATATGATTGAGAGCATGTACTGTTTATCTTTTTGTGTCTGACTTGTTTCATTTAATGTAATGACTTCCAGGCTCATCCATGTAGCTGCAAATGACAGGATTTCCTTTTTTTTTGGCAGCTGGCCGGTATGGGGATCCCGAACCCCTGACCTTGGTGTTACAAGGCAGGATTTCTTTTTTTTTTTATGGCTGAGTAGTATTACATTGTATATCTATACCACATTTTCTTTGTCCATTCATCTGTCGAGGGACACCTAGGTCGATTCCCTATCTTGGCTATTGTGAATAGTGCTGCATTAAACATGGGGGTGCAGATATCTTGTCAGTATACTAATTTCCTTTCCTTTGGATAAATATCCAGCAGTGGGATTTCTGGACTGCACAGTAGTTCTATTTTTAGATTTCTGAGGACCCTCCATTCTGTTTTTCATAACAGCTGTACTAATTTACTTTCCCACCAACGGTGTGTAAGAGTTTGCTTTTCTCTGCATCCTAGCCAGCATTTGTTATTTTTTGACTTTTTGATAATAGTCATTCTAAGTGGGGTGAGATGATATCTCATCATGATTTTGATTTGCACTTCCCTGATGATTAGTAATGTTGAGCATTTTTTTTTTCCTTTTTGTCTTTTTCCGTGTCCGGCAACGGATCGCAACCCTCAGTG
>NW_007742948.1:0-207 GCF_000696425.1 Galeopterus variegatus
CTAGATGATCTGTCCAGTATTGACAGTGGGGTGCTCAGGTCCCCTGCTATTATGGTATTAGGGTCTATTTCCTGCTTTAGGTCTAATAAAGTTTGTTTTATAAATCTTGCTGCTCCAACATTGGGTGCATACATATTTATGATTGTTATCTTCTTGATGCATCAGTCCTTTTATCATTATGTAGTGACCCTCATTATCTCTTTTTAT
>NW_007742948.1:907-1819 GCF_000696425.1 Galeopterus variegatus
AGTTTGGGATTTATTAACTTTGGGTGGTGTACTTTCTTGGTTTTTGCATTTCGGGTATCTCTTTTTGGGTGTTTGTTCATTTTGGCAGGGAGTTTCACTCGGGTCTTGGACCTCTCTCTGGTTAGCTTTAACTCTACTACGCTGCTGGATTCCACTCTGCCAGTCCCACAATGTATGTGTGTTCTGCACCTCGCTATCTGGGCATTTTCCCACTCTGTGTGCACTAGGTGGGGCTGTTGAGCCTTGCAAAGGGGGCCCGCAGCATGTGTAATTTTTTTTCCGAGACTCCGCCTCCTTTTGCTGGACCCCTCCCCACTGTGTGCGCTCAGT
The DNA here is from genome assembly GCF_000696425.1 of Galeopterus variegatus. Lineage (NCBI taxonomy): Eukaryota > Metazoa > Chordata > Mammalia > Dermoptera > Cynocephalidae > Galeopterus > Galeopterus variegatus. The sequence continues at coordinate 1,238 of NW_007742948.1, forward strand.
ACAGGGCTGAGGCGTGTCTTCTACAATCCTCGTCTATCAGCTGGGACATCAAAGCTGTGCCCTGCCCCACCCTGCCCAGGAGGAGTTTCAATTGTCTTGTGGGGACACTTGAGTGCTTTTTTGGCCCTGGATAAGGCCTCCTCTGGATCTCTCACTTTCCTCCCCGTGCTGCGGCTATCTGTGTAGTAAAGTTATCTCCAACTCCAGGGTGTGAGCTCCTCGGGGGAGGGACCCACAGCACACAGTTCCTCTTTGAATCCCCCAGCACGGGTCGACCAAGGCGCCCTCCGGGAGTGCTCTCCGGCAACTTCAATCTAGCTCCAGAGCGCTCCAGGCTCCCCTCTCCCAACCAGAAATCAGGTTGGGGTTCTTCCGAACTGAGGGCCACTGAGATGATATCTGCCTCCCGGAAACAGGGAGTTTACCTGGGGCCGAAGCCCAGGGTGTGGTGGAGTGACAGTCTGGGCGGGCTCCACTTCCCAGCCCCCCCGACGCTGGCCGGGGGCTCCCCCCGCCACCAGCCCCATCAGAGATCCGCGGGGGGAGTGGGATTGTAGGCCAGTCCACTGGCCCCCGGGGGCC
>NW_007742948.1:2163-3792 GCF_000696425.1 Galeopterus variegatus
CCCCCCCCCCCCCCCCCCCCCGCGGCTGGCGGGGGCCCCCCCCCGCCACTAGCCCCATCAGAGATCTGCGGGGGGAGTGGGATTGTAGGCCAGTCCACAGGCCCTGGGGGGCCCCACATCGAGGTACGCAAGTGGCCCGTCTCAGTGAGGAGCCGTGCCAAGCCAAGGGGCTGTCTCCGCCCCCACCCGAGAAAATGGAGGCAGTGCTGTTGCCGTGGCCTAGCCTGGTGTGGTAGGTGGGAGCCAGGCGGGTGGGAGCCAGGTGGGCGGAAGCCAGACAGGCTTTGCCCCGCAAGTGGGGCTGGACTGGGGGTGACTCACAGAGCTCGCAGAGTTGGGCAGGTCCGGCGCCTTCCACTCTGTTTCTGTGTCGTCTCTGCTGACTTACTTGGCCTTTGTTGTCTCGGGCTGCTTGCTCGATCCCGCAGCGCGGTTTGGGCGCTCTCAGGAATCTTGTTTTGTGACGGCCCAAAAACCTCGAATCTGTAGTTGCTTTTTCGTCATTGTAGGTTAGTTGTTCAAAGATTTATTCGTTTTTTGTTGCTCTTGGAAATGCAAATAGTACTCTGGTATCGCAGCGTACACTTCTCAGGGTCACGCTGTCTCCTGGCATGGCTGCTCCAGACCTGTCGCCATCTTGAGTCTCTTTCCGTTCTTCTGAAGTAAGCAATTAATGCGGTAAAGTTCCCCCTTAGTACTGCTTTTGCAGTATCCCACAGGTTTTGGTATGATGTATCACTATTTTCATTAGTTTCAATAATTTTTTTGATTTTCTGTTGGATTTCTTCTTGGACCCATATGTTATTAAGTAGAATGCTGCTTAATTTCCATTTGTATGTATAGTTTCCAGAGTTTTGTTTGTTATTGATTTCTAATTTTAATCCATTGTGATCTGAAAAAATACATGGAATAATTCAATTGTAAAAAATTTGTTGAGACTTGATTTGTGACCTAACATGTGATCTATCCTGGAGAATGGTCCATGTCCTGATGCGAAGAATTAATATTCTGAGATTATTGGATGGAATGTTCTGTAGATATCTGCCAAGTCCAATTAGTCTAAAGTGTTATTTAGATCATGTGTTTCTCTGCTGATTCTTTGCCTAGGTGATCTGTCCCCTGCTATTATGGTATTAGTGTCTATCTCATTCTTTAGGTCTAATAGTGTTTGCTTTATATATCTGGCTGCTCTGACATTGGGTGCATATATATTTATGATTGTTATGTCTTCTTGATGGATTAATTATTTTATCATTATATAGTGGCCTTCTTTATCTCTTTTTATGTTTTTTGGTTTAAAGTCTATTTTATCAGATATAAGAATAGTTACTCGGGCTCATTTTTCAGTTCTATTTGCATGGTGTATCTTTTTCCATCCTTTCACTCTTAGTCTATGTGTGTCTTTACAGGTGAGGTGAGTCACTTGAAGGCAGCTCATAGTTGGGCCCACCTTTTAAATCCAGTCAGTCAGCCTGTGTCTTTTGAGTGGGGAATTTAATCCTTTTACATTAAACATTGTTATTAAAAATGTTTTTACACACATACACACACACACACTCACACAAAACCAAACAAACAGCAACAACAACAACATCAACAACAACAACAACAACAACAACAACAACAAAC
>NW_007742948.1:4757-20220 GCF_000696425.1 Galeopterus variegatus
GGGGGGGGGGGGGGGGGGGGGGGGAGAGGAAGATTTAACAACCTCAACTTTTTTTTTTTTGAAGCTCTTACAACGAGAAAATGGAGGGGACACATCTGGGTGGGAGGGGGGAGAGGGAGGAGGGAGGGAGGGAGGTTTTGGTGATGGGACACAATAACTAACTACATTGTATATTGACAAAATAAAAATAAAATAAAAATAAAAATAAAAAAAATGTTTTTACATTTTTAGTAACATATGATTTACTCCTAGCATTTTATTGATTTTTGTTTAGATGTCTTAAGTGTCTTTTGTTACTTTCTTTCTGATTTACTGTTTGTCTTCTGTATTTGTTGGTTTCTTGGGGTGGTATATAAACTTTTTTTTTCTCTCCACTGTTAGCATTCTTATTTTACTAGTTGGTTTTGATTTTTCTTGAGTATTTATGGCAGTGGTGGTTGTTTTTCAGGTACCAAACCCAGTACTCCTTTGAGAATTTCATGTAAGGCTGGTTGTGTGGTAGTGAACTCTCACAGTTTTTGTTTGTCTGAGAAATATACTATTTGTCCTTCATTTTGGAAGGATAGCCTTTCTGGGTAAAGTATTCTTTGCTGGCAATCTCTGTCTTTTAGTATTTTGAATATATCACACCATTCTTTTCTGGCTTTTAGAGTTTGTGATGAAAAGTCTGATGTTAGTCTGTTTGGGGCTCCTTCATAGGTGACTTGATGCTTCTCCTTGCAGCTTTTAAGATTCTCTCTGTCTTTGAGTTTTGCCAGTTTGAGTATAACATGTCTTGGAGAGGACCTTTTTGGGTTGAATACATTTGGGGATCTTTGAGCTTCCTGAATCTGAAGATCTGTGTCTTTCCCTAAACCTGGGAAGTTTTCTGCCATTATTTTGTTGAATATGTTTTCAATGCCATTTCCTTTTTCCTCTCTTTCTGGAATACCCGTGATTTGGATATTTGAGTGCTTAAGGTTGTCTGTTATCTCTCTTAGATTTTCTTCAATGTTTTTAATTCTTTTTTCTTTTTTTTTTTTGTCCACCTGTGTTATTTCAAACAGCCCATCTTCAAGGTCAGAAGTTCTCTCTTCTGCTTCTGCAAACCTGCTGGTTAAACTCTCTGTTGTGTTTCATATTTTGTTGAATGAATTCTTCAGCTCTGCAAACCCTGTTACATTCTTTTTCAGGGCATTGATTTCCTTGTGTGTTTCTTCTTTCAGGTCCTGTATACTTTTTCTCATTTCGTCATGTTGTCTAGCTGAATTTTCTTGTATCTCATTTAGTTTTCTTAGAATTATTGCTTGAAATTCCTTGTCAGACATTTCAAGGACTTCCTGTTTTATAGGATCTAGAGTTTGAGACTTATTATTACCCTTTGGTGGAGTACTTTCTTGATTTTTCATAATTTTGGTATCTTTTCTTTGGTGTTTAGTCATTGTGGCAGGGGATTTCATGATCCAATCGTTTGACCCTATCATCTGGCTAGGATCCTGCCAAGACTACCAATTTGTTACAGATGCCTCAGTGCCTGTGGGCAGGCAGCTCAGGCCTCTTTGGGCCGCGTGGACGGGCCTGGGCTGGGAGTCCCACAGCAGTGCCTACCTGTTCCAACATAGGTGGCTCAGGGCCCTGTGGGCCTGGGGACTTTAGCGCCTCTCTGGGCAGTGTGCACTTGTCTGGGCTGGGGGTGTCTCGCAGTGGCACCTACCTGTTTTGGCGCAGGTGCTTCAGGGCGCATGGTCCTGGCAGCTCTTGGGCCTCTCTGGGGAAGCCTATGATTCTTACACAGGTTTCTCCAACCCCAACCCCAGGTGTTTTTCTCCTACAGTTTAGGGAGTGATTCGAGATGGTCCATTCACTTCACTGAGGTCATGAGCCAGGATAAACTACCTTGAAAACCATGCTTTAAGGTGCCATAGTGAGGGTAAATGTAAAGTCTGGGCAGGCTTTATGGAGGAGGTGACTTCTGGCACCACATTTGAAAGAAGGACACCATTTAAAATGCAGTTGAGGAGGTGGGTGTAGGGTGCATGGGTGTGAGGGGAGGCAGAATGAAAAAAGCCCCCAAGCCCCATGACTACTACTTTTGGGAAGGGGAATGAGAGAATGCCGAGAACCTTTGAGAAGGAGTCAGGGAACCAGCTTGCCTTCGGAATCATATGAAAACCCTCCTCGAAGCAGGAAGCCTTTAAATGGTATTCAAGTAACTGCTCAACATTCTTCGGTTGACCAGGTAATGGAAATGACATCTCCTCCAGCAATTTGACTATTAGAGCACAAAAACGCTTAATTAAATGGAATTATTGAGTTGAATTTACCTGTGTGGATATGCAGAGGGGTTTCTTTCCTTGCATTTATTAAAGTACTAGTTGGATGTCAGGATGAAATTAAAAGCTAATATTAAATTCTTTGAGAGAATTGTCTCAATCACAAGAAAATTTAACCTATGAGTTATATAGTCTTGAATGATATAAGAGGATAACTTTCATGCTTTGTACAAGTTATGGGATTTTCTAAAACAAGGTTATAGAATAAAATTTCCAAGATGTCCAAACTGAAGTGTCTCAGTGTATTTATTCATCTATTTATTCAGCAATCATTTCTGACTACCTGCTATGTGTTCCAGGAGCTATGCTAGTTATAGAGAAGACAGACACAATCTCTCCCTACTCTCATTGAGTAGGAGAAGGCAGAAAAGTAAACAGAGATTTATAAAACTATTTATTTTGCTACAGTAGAGTTGTGTTTAGAGGCTAAGATAGAACAGAGAAGGGGGTTGAGTCTGGAAGAAGCTTTCTGAAGGATTGATACAATGCAGGTAAGCAGACCAAAACCTGGTTATGTGCAGTGCAGGGGCCTAGCACACAAGAGAATACGGTCAGTACATAGTCAGCAACAACACCAACAACTGCAACAGCTACATCCACAACAACTAAACACAGCTCAACATGAATGTGGCTTTGAACTTGGAGTGTGATCAGGAAGCGTGCTGAGATGAGATGGGGATGGGAGACAGAAGGCATGCTGTCAAGGGCTGAGTTTGCCAGGCCCCCAGGCTTGGATTTCACTCTCAAAGTAATGAGGTGTCAGTGAAGACCCAGGAATGGATGCAGTCAGCATTGTTTTTTGTTTGTTTGTTTTTAAGCAAAAAAGCAACTTACTGGCTTCTGTAGTTGATAAAGATACAAAAGTAACTGTAAGGAGCCAGCTCAGGGATGAGGACTAAAGATCTCACATTGCCAAGACTTTCCATTGCTCAATTCTGCTTATCTCCCCTACTCTGAGAATGCCCACCTTAGCCTCTCTTACTGCAGACAGCCTTTCCCCCATGGCAGAAGATGTGAGAAGGAGTCTAATTTCTCAGCATCTGTGGCACAGTTCTAGGGAAGAGCTTTAGTTAGCCGTACTTGGGCCAATCACTCTTGCCAGTGATGAGAGATACTTGATAGACTGGGTATTAAAACGCTCACTCTGGAGGATAGATAGACCAGAGGCAGGTAGGAGAGAGGTGCTGAGCCCTGACCTGGAGCAGTGGCAATAGGAATGGTCAGCAGGTGTGGGAGCAGAGATATGGAGGCAGAACTTGGGGATTGCATGAAGGGAAGGGGGGAAAGAGGGGTGCGAGGAGTGTGCTGTTGCCTCAGTTTCCTAGGTACGTGGGGGTCCTATTTACCGACGTATGGTGGAGAAGCAACTTATGATGGGAAGGAGGAAATTCAATCTTACCTTCTGTTTTACCTCCCGTCATTTGATCCTCTTTTTCCCTCTGATTTTTTCAAAGGCAATAATTGTTACTTTTGGTAAAAAAAAAAAAATGCTTGTAATCAAAATAGAACTTCATTTATATTATCTGAAGTGGGTGCTATCTTACTAACGTAGGTCTTCATTAGCAGATTAACAGACAAAGCAACCTTCCAGTAATTAGGCTGGGAAAGGCAGTTGTGAGAATTCAGAGAGAGGAAAGCTGTGTAATGATTAATAAGATGGTTCAGGAATGTCTGGGGTTCACCCCTGATGTCTATGAGGCCAAAAATAGTTTTTTTTTGCTCTAAAACTAAACAGGCTCTTGACAGTTTTTTTTTTTTTTTTTTTAGAAATTTAGTATGTTTGTAAGCAAAATCAATGTAGTAAAACTGCATTTATTTTTGTTTACAAATGAACATAGTTCAGATATTGCACTAATTCAAACTGTTCCCTCCAATAGTTTGAGCTAGATTCATCGGACTCTGAGGTGAGATATTTGCTGCAGATGTTGTACCTCTACACATCATCTTTCCTTTGCCTCAAATGCCCTTTACCAATTCTCTGCAGTTCTTTAAGACAATTCAAATGTCACCTCTCTACAGTGAAGACTTCCCCTGAACAAAATTAATCACTTTTTCCCCTGTGCTTTACCTAGTGGTAGCCCAGTGGTTGAGAGCATAAAGTTTGACTTAACCTGTGTTCAGGTCCACTTCTGTGAAATATTAGGCAAATTACTTCACCACTCTGAGCTTCAGTTTGCTTACTATGCAATGGAGATACAACAGTGCCTTACAGATCATTGTGAAAACTGACTATATAATGCACACAAAGTGCATGGCACAGTGTCTGGCAGATAGAAAAGGCTCAACAAGTGAGGATGGGTAAGTGATTGAAACAATAGACATATGTATGAAAGAACAACCTGGAGTTTGGTTAATGGATGGTGATTATTTCAGAGGAAATCCTGACATTCAGATTAACGTCTTCACACTTACTGAGCAGTTTGAAGTATCAAGGAGGTTATTATTTCTAGTACTGTATTTCTTTTTGTCTCAGTATGATGAGACAAATCTCCACTTTTCAAATGAAGAAAGACCGAGAGTTTCAAGTACTTCATGGATAGTGTTAATTGGAATCCAGGAATCCTGTCCCCACCTTCAGGGTATGCCTGAGGCTTGCCTCAGCTCACGTCAGTTTCCTACACCCTTGGCCACAGTGGCTGTTCCCAGAATGAGCACAGGACCTACACTGGACCAGTCAGAGTCCTTTTCTGGATCTTACCTACAGAGGCTGGTGAGAAAGGCTCTATCTCTCTGTTAGGAGACTCTTCTCCTGTCCTGTCACTGCTGTGTGGAGGAAAGCCATCTGAAGCAGGCCAGAAAGGGTCAACGCACAGCAGAAAACAGTCTTGGCAATGTTTGGGTCCCTGAGGCATATTCTTTCTTTGGACTTTCTTGTTAAGTGACTTATACATTCCTCTTTTTTCTTTTTTTCCTTCCTCCCTCTCTCCCTTTCTCCCTTCCTTCCTTCCTAAAATAGTTTGAGCTGTGCTTTTCGATTCAGGACTCATTGGCTTGAATGAATGTTTTATGGTCCTCATGATCACCTCAGGAGGTTCTTTCTTCTTTTCAGATGAAAACCCAGGCTCAGAGAGACTAATTGACCTGTACAAGGATACACAGCTAAGTGGCAAAGCTGAGTTTCAAATTCAGGTCTGTCTGATCCTAAAACCCTTGCTGCTTTGACTGCTTCTGTTGGTGTGTGGCTCTCAAACCTGCTTGTGGCCTCGATCTTCCTAAATGCCATCTTATGTAGACGAGGAGGTGCTGTCCTTTTCCTGGGCACCTTGTCACCCTGTCCTCACAGAATCAAGGGTGGGAGCCCCTTCCAGTTCCCATTTTTGTCTAAGCCAAAATTATTTGTAGATTTTTATATTTAAACTCTTCCTCACTTTCTCTGCAAGTAACTCAGAGACCATGAAGAGCCTCGTCGCCAGGCTGCCCCTGACCTGTCCTGCGATGGTTCCATGAATCTCCCAGGCTGTGAGGGAGGGAGGATGGGACTGCCACAGACAGCATTTTTTATGAGACAGCAAAGGCAGCCAGAAGGACGTGACAGGAATCTAAATTGCAGTGGACTGGTCAGGACAGGATGGTTCGGTCCAGGAGGAAAAGCAAGCTGGCAGCTTTATTTAGTTTTTTGATTCATTGTATACAGAGTGAATATATAAAGGCCTGACTTGGTAATTCATGAGATAAGAGTGTTCGTTGCCAACCATAGGATAAATCATAAGGGCAGAGAGGAAGAGATCCAAGAAATAGTGTGTATATCTGCCTGCATGTATGTTTTACATTCTCATTAATGATTCAAATTACACTCAATTGTGTTTATTGTTGTACCCTTACCTGTTACAGCTCCCTATTATTTTCCTTATCCATATCAAAGGGTACAAATTAAAATTGTCTCTTTTAGGATTTTAGCTGCTCATTTTATTCCTAAAATAGTTTTTCGAACTATTAAAAATGAACTAGAATTCTATTCTCAATCTGCATCTGAAGTGGTTCTGAATCTGCTTATACATTTTCATTTTAAGGATGGTGTGGACCATAATATTGGGTGAGGCCTCTTTATTCTGATGATCATGCCTCTAAGGCTCCTCGCTGCTCCCTCCTCTGAACTAACTCAACCTGGTCTCATGTCCTTCAGGAAGTTTTCAACTTCTTGGCACCGACATCTCTACTTTCTGATGTTCAGCACTCTTGCAGTTTTTTGCTCAAAGTTGTCTTTCTGGCTAGATTGCAAACACTATGCATTGCCTGAAACAGGGTCTTGCACGTTTGTATTCAATAATATTTTTTGAAAAAAGCAATGGGCTATCATCTCCTCTATTATGTCATTATTCACTAAGGTCATTTGGGCTGATTGGCGAGTAGGAAACGGGGCATAGATGACCTGCCTCTTCTCCCCCGTGGTAGGCATCCTTCATGCCACTCCTATAGAGAGCTGTGCTCCTGATGGGAGTTTATCAAATCCCTCAGGAGTGTGGGGGCAGGGGGCAGGTGTGGACCACCGTATGTCTGGACTTCTACTCTAGTACTCATCCTACTGTGCTATGATTTATATTTTCATAGCTGCTTCCTCCATTGAGCTATAAGTTACTAAGAGTTGGGTATACTGTCTTATTTCTTGTTTAGCACATTCATTGGCACCAAGTTATAACCAAAGTTGCTAATATTTATTGATTGCTGACTATGTGCCACATGGTGTACTAAGCATTTTACATATAATTTGTTATTCTTCACAACATTATATGAGGTAGTCACTATTATTATATCCATTTTAAAGATAAGAAATCTGTGGCAACAGGGATTTTAAGTGCCTGTGAAAAACCATACATATACGTAAGACCATAAATGACAAGGCAGGGCTTCAAACTCAGGCAGCACATCTCCTAAGGCCACACTCTTAACCAATACTATGTCTCAGTATATGTTTTGATAAAATTCAATCTGAGATTAACAAGGATGCCCTGTCTGAGGTCTCAAGAGAGAGAGACAAGTCATTTAGACAAGGTAAGGGAGTGACCCTGACACACCCCAGAGAGGTCAAGTAGGCATATATTACTATGCCTCAATGTGGGCATCTGGAAGCGGGGATGGGTACCAAGCTTCTCCTTGATACAGGAGTTTAAACTCAAGTGGGGTGTTCTTGCATTGGGGAAGTGATGAGCATCTAGTAGGTGGTGGCGGTGGGGTGATAGTCTTAGGTCACATGGAGTCAGTTTACCACAATGCTTAAGAGCAAGTGTTGTAAAGGCAGAAAGCCTGGCTTAGCACAATGCCTTACAGATGGTAAGTGCTCAATCTATGACAGTTACTCATGATCACTGTTTTAGAGTATTTCAAGTACTCAGAGCAAATGCTCTATGTCCACAAAGATCAGAACACTAGTGCTTATACCTTCTCATGGAGCCGAAGTTCCAGAGACAGGAACCCAACCAGAAGAGTCTGGTTCTGTCTCAGAGCTAACTGTTCCCTTCTCCCCACAACCTGGGGCATGGGCTGCCATGACTAGGGGAATATCCGGCTCCCAGAGAAGGACAAGCATTGCCTGGCCCAGCACAGAATCTTTCCCACTGCTTGTGGCCTTGCTGTGAAGAAGTTATGTCTGTTTCCATTTCTCTTATCCATTAACCACGCAAGGCACTCTCGGCTAATTGAATTCGCTAGAAGGCTGCCTTCTGTGATTAGATGTCCTGCAGCCTGAGCTGAGAGGAAGAAGGGAACAGGCAGAGAGGCAAACATCTTGGTGAGTGCAATTCAATCTGCTGCTAAATTTAATCTGTACATTTCTGGTTTCTGTTCTCATTCACCACCTGCAGCGATATGTTTAAAATGCTCTCGATATATCAGCAAGGTGGGCAGTGTGCCAAGACTAAGGCTGCCCGTTTCTCTTCATTTTATATATATCTCTAGCAAATATCGGGTGACCTTTTTCCTTTTCTCTCCACATCTGCAACTCTACATTGTGGAAAAAGATGGAACTGCAGTATCTGCCCCACATGCAGTCTCTGAAATGAGTGTTAGCAACATCAGGCCTCCCCCACTTTTCCTCTGACCATGGGAAAATTAATAGACCTGAGGCACTCACTATTGGAACTGTCATTTCACATTATATCAAACACATTAATCCATCTAAATCTTGCATTATATAAAATTTATTTAAAATTTCATGTGGCAATTTGAGTTGAAGGTCTGTAGATGTATAATTATGTATTAATTTTGATTTTAAGCTTCTCCTTTGTACTTTGTGGTTAATATATTTTTAGTAGCAGACCTTAAGCCTCTTTTTTAGGCCTCTGAAATGCTCATAAACCCTAAGTCCTGTATCCAATGAGGCTGACGAGATGACATTGGTCACGCATGGGCCAAACCAACCGCAGATAAAAAAAAATGAGGTGTTTTGTAATCTGACCACCATTTTGAAATTTCCTTAAATAGAGGCAAAGAAACTGTGCATGACGGCAGTGGGCTGGAGCCTGTCTGACCAGAACCTCAGTTTCTGTCTTTGTTGAAATTTGGATGATAGTATGTATTCATCATTGCTGTTTGAATAGTATCTGTGGTGGTTGTGTAATGATGCTGAACTACTTTCTCCAGAATTCTCTTCCTTTATGCTTCTGGTGAGAGTGCCTGGGCCATGAGAGCAACCCAGTGGGAGATTTGCAAGGTGCAGGTGCATCAGCAGCCATTTTATAGTTCAGGTGCATTGTTGCTCACCTGCTGGCTCACCTGGTTGGCGGGAGGTAGACACCAGGTCTACAACAGCTCTCCCCTCCCTGGATCCTCCTTTGGCTTCTCTGACTTCTGTACTAGTTGTGTCTGTTTAGCTCCAGGAGGAAGGGCCCTCGCTTCTGCAGGACACTAAAACCATGAAGATCAGAAACTGACATGAGTTTCAGTCTGGCTTAGTCTCCCTCTCCCCCACTTTATATCCATCTTCCCTTCCTGACTGCCTTTTCTAAGGACTGCACACTCCAGCAACACATGTGATGACAACCAGCTCCCACAGTTGTAGAAGATCAAATCTCTGTAACAAACCGTTTCCTTTATTTACAGTGGTCTGCTTCTCTCATTGAAGCTCGACTGAAACAGTCCTTACCCATCACTGTTGTTTAAATGAGATAAGGCTTGCAAAGCGCATAGTACAGAGCCTGGCCTCCGTAAAGTCCTTGATAAACATCTCTGATACAATCCCGAGAGATGGACATTATTTGTCTAACACTCTTACCACAGAGCTTGGCACGTAGCAGATGCTCATTCAACAAACTTATTGAATGTTTTTCATCACAAGAGAGAGAAACAGGACTATATGCAGCAATGCATGGGAGTTGAGGGGGAGGAGGTGGAATCAGTTGAGTAATAGGACATCTATATTTGAGAATACCATTTTAAATAAATGCAATTTATCATTTCAAATTTACAGAATGATCACCTAGGGCAACATCATACACTCTAAATTTAAATAGTTGCTGTGTATGTTTCTCGGGACCAGTTTGCAAGAACAGTTAGATACCTAATTAGTGTGTTCAAATAAAAATAGATGTTTCTATGGTACCTGAGAATAAAACTACTCTCTTAAGGGGTCTGTACATTCTGACGAGTTTCTCTCCAGGCCATCTCTCTGATCTGGTTTCCTCTGTGTCCTGAGTGAAGGTTCCTTTTTCCCGCAGAACCAGTAAGTTTCACTTTCATATTTTCAGCCAATCATATCATCATGGCTATTCCCTGGCTCCTGTTTTCAGCCTAGACTGCACCTCCTCTGAAAGATACCTCCAATTGTTCTGGTTATGTAGTGCTGCATAATAAGCCACCCCAAATAACAATCATTTATTTGGCTTATGAATCTGTAACTTTGTCAGGACTGGGCAAGGACAATTTGTTTCTGCTCCATGACATCTGGGGCCTCAGCTGGGATCATTCAAAGAACTGGACCTTTACAGTGCAGTCTTATGACACCAAAGTCATGGGTTCAGATCCCTATACCATCCAGATGCAAAAAAAGAAAAAAAGATTCAAATAACTGGGTCTGAAAATGGCAGAGGGCTGGCCTGGCATCTCTCTTCTTTTAGTCCCAGGACTTCTCCTTATGGCCTGTCCGTGTGGTTTCCTCAGTGTGGGGCTTGAAAAGCTGGTCAGGGCTTGAAGAGTAAGTGTTTGAAAAGGTCCAGGTGGAAGCTACAGGGCTTCTTTCAGATGATCCAACCTATATAGCCCCAGATCATCACTTATATCAGATTTTATTGGTCAAGCTAATCACAATGCCCAGCCCAGATTCAAGCATAGGGAACTCAGACTTCACCTCTCAGTGGGGGAAATAGCAAAGACTTTGTGGCCCTTTTTAATCATAGCTACATTATATTATGTGTTCTCTAGAGGAACATAAGCAGTAGGATATATAAACATATATTATGAGGAATTGGTTCATGTGAGTATGGAGGCTGAGAAGTCCCACAATCTGCAAGCTGTAGACCCAGGGAGGCTGGTGCTGTATTTCAGTTTGAGTCTGAAGGCCTGAGAACCCGGGGATCTGATGGTGTAAATCCCAGTATGAAGGCAGAAAAAGATGAGACGAGCTCAAAAAGTGAGGCAGAAAGAAGGGGTGAATTCCTCTTTCTTCCACCTTTTGTTCAGATCTTCAATGGATTGAATAATGCCCACCCGCAGTAGGGAGGAAATCTAATTTACCAGGTTCATTGATTTAAATGCTGCTGTCATCTGGAAACATCCTCACAGACACACAGAGAAATCAATCTTCAATGGATTGAATAATGCCCACCCGCAGTAGGGAGGAAATCTAATTTACCGGGTTCATTGATTTAAATGCTGCTGTCATCTGGAAACATCCTCACAGACACACAGAGAAATCATGTTTAAACTGCTGTCTGGGCATCTGGTGGCCCTGTGAAGGTGACACATAAAATTAACCATCATAGGCACTAGTTTTGACTCCTCTGGCCACCGCTTCTTTCATCCCACCTGTCATTCTCTTATTTCATTGTGCCTACTTGGTAAGACCTCAGTTCCTTTGATGTCTCTGTTTTCCACCTCTCCTCGCTTTGTGCCCTCCCCCTTCCAGGCTGGACTTCCTGGGCCACCACTTCACCACTCAACACCCTTGTCCCTTGAACTTTCTGACACAGCCTCTCAGCAAAGTCTTGACCATGGGGCAATCCAAACAACAGTCTTCACCATTCCTTCAGAGGCCGTTGGGAGCACCAAGGAAACGTTAACGCGGGTGATCTCAGAGCCCTGCCGGAGCCATCCGTCAGCTCTGCATGCTCTGTCTCCCCCCTCTACAGACACGGCAATGTCGGAGCTTCCCACTCTTCCAGCATCAACCCTCGCCCCATCTCATCACTGCCTTCTTTCTTCTCAGCAGATGCCTTTGTTTCCTACTTCACAGGAGAAAAGAAATGCTCTCTCAACTTCCTGTATCCTGATTCTCTGATAAACACATTTGCATCTGAACTCCATCGGCACTTTCCTCTGCCTTCCTCTCAGTGCAGGAGGGGAGGCTCCCTCCTCCCGTCCAAGGCCAAGCTTCCCCTCAGTGCTCTGCCACATCTCCTTCGGCCTCCCCCGGGAACTTTCCTCCATNTGAACTTTCTGACACAGCCTCTCAGCAAAGTCTTGACCATGGGGCAATCCAAACAACAGTCCTCACCATTCCTTCAGAGGCCGTTGGGAGCACCAAGGAAACGTTAACGCGGGTGATCTCAGAGCCCTGCCCGGAGCCATCCGTCAGCTCTGCATGCTCTGTCTCCACCCTCTACAGCCACGGCAATGTCGGAGCTTCCCACTCTTCCAGCATCAACCCTCGCCCCATCTCATCACTGCCTTCTTTCTTCTCAGCAGATGCCTTTGTTTCCTACTTCACAGGAGAAAAGAAATGCTCTCTCAACTTCCTGTATCCTGATTCTCTGATAAACACATTTGCATCTGAACTCCATCGGCACTTTCCTCTGCCTTCCTCTCAGTGCAGGAGGGGAGGCTCCCTCCTCCCGTCCAAGGCCAAGCTTCCCCTCAGTGCTCTGCCACATCTCCTTCGGCCTCCCCCGGGAACTTTCCTCCATCACTAACTCTTCATCTTTCTTGTATCTTCAGTATTTTCCTCTTAAAGGCTCTTCTTTTTCACACACAGTTTTTTTTTATTGTTATGAATATTCATGAGATACAAAGCTGATTGTCACCCCTCGTGCCCATGATGTGGGGGCCAGATTCATACTGGCTGTATACCCATAACCACAAATTGCATTCATACCCTGTGTCCCCCACCCAATTATCCCCGACCTCCCTCCCCATCCCCCTTTCCCCACTGCACTTTATATCCCTAGGTCTGTTGTCTCCCTCTGCAAGTCCAACGCACCACTGTGGTCTTTCTTTCCTTTCTTCTTTATTTCTTAGCTCACACTTATGAGTGAGCACATGCAGTATTTATCCCTCTGTGCTTTGCTTATTTCACTCAACATAAGTTCTTCCATGCTCATACACCATGGAATACTACTCTGCTCTAAAAAAGAATGAAATTCTCCCACAGGCTCTTTCCTTTTATCAAATAGGAACATCAACAACAGAAGCTGCTGATATTTACCGAGTATTTTCAATGCGCTAGGCACCGGCTAAGCACTTGACGTCTCGTAATTTACTTAGTGCTCACAACATCTCTGTATCGTTGGTGTTGCTATTATCTCCACCTTGTCGATGAGCAAAATGAGATCCCGAGAAGTCAGGGAACACACCCGAGGCCTCACAGCTTCTGTATGGAGCTGGGACTCGGAGTGTTTGGCTCTGGAACATGAGCTCCTGATTGCTGTGACACGCTGCTCTGCCAGGGGCTGCTTCGCTTTATGCATAAACTCTCAGGAACCCCCCACCCCCCAAAAAAACCCCTTTCTTTCCACCTTTAGTTATTGCCCCATTTCTCTCTCTCTCACAGTTTTTTTGAAAGAGTTGCCTTCACAAAATACTACCTTCACTTTCTCCCTTCATCCTCAACTGCTCCCGCAAGTCCCCTGAAACCACCCAGGCACCCCCGCCCCACGTTTAGATTTCAGTCCTGAGTTTTCCTCCCATCTCTGTGGCACTTGACTCTGACCACCCCTTGTTCAACTTCCTCCTCCCTTGAGTTTCTCATGGTTTTCTTCCTGTGTCTCTGGCCACATTCACCCTCGCCAGCTCTTCTCCCTCTCCTTTTCTCTTCTCTGATTTGTTCTTGTTCTTAGGCTTCCATCTGTGTCCAAACCTTCTTATTCCTCACAGTATCTCTGAGTGAGTTCATCTGTTCTCAATGCTGCCCGTACATGAACTCTGTGCTGATCACTCCCACATGTAGACTTCTGGCTCAGATCTCTGCTCTGAGCTCCAGCTCCACTCATGACACTGCTGGCTGAAGACTCTGCTGCCTAATAGTCTAAGTCACTCTCTTGGGGTGCGGGTGGGGGTTGGTGGCCAGAGAAAAGCTAGAGAAGAAAAGTAGCATGACTATGTTACAAAATAATTGCAAAGCTGGAGATAACTATGGCAATGCTGGATCAATATGTGAGTTGGTAGATATGGAAAGACAAAGATTTGGATGACTGTATAAACCTGCAGGTGGCCTGTGCCTGAGGAAATGATGTGTTATATAGTATCAAGGAACAGGGTTGACATAGGTGCCATAGAAACCCAAGTGAACTATGTACAAAACCATGCTGGCCCTTTTCTTTTTGCAAACTTGCTGTTCATGCTAGCTTTGAATCAGAGAATGGCTCCAAAATGCACCTGGTCACCCAAGCCAAATTCTGGATCATTTGCTCTTTTTTGCTTCCCACATCAAATTAATCCATCAGTGCTGTTGATTGTATTTCCCAACTGTATTTGTTTTCAGGCCCCTCTATCACTTCTACTGTGCTGTCAGGCCATCATCATTGCCTTTAATCTTTGCAACACACCTGCAGAGTTCTGTGATTATTTGTATTTTGTAGAGGAAAAACTCAGGTTTTGAAGTATGGTACTAGGCGCAGGGAATGTGGCATGAACAAAATGGATAGGGCCCGTCTCTTCTTGAAGTTAATAGTCCAGCGGGAGGGATGGACGTTAAGTTAAAAATTTTACAAATGATAGTAAAAACTAACATTTCTTGAGAGTCAACTATTTGTTGGGCATTCTTCTAAGTGCTTTATGTGTGCCATTTTATTTAATCTTTATTAGAACCCTAGGAGGTAGGAGTTATCATCCCCCACTTTATAGGAAAGGATGCCAGAGGAGGGTGATGCTTGGAAACTTGCCCGAGGCCTCACAGTCAGTGAACAGGGTGCTGGGATTTGAATCCTTCAGTCACTGACTCCTGCGGAATGGTAGGACATTCTCTGAGAGTGTCACAAGGGGCCTGGCTTGACTGGGGTTAGGGTGGAAGGAAGGCTTCCCAGAGGAGGTGACATGAGAGCTGACTTGAAGGATGAGCTGAGGGAGGACAGTTTCAGGCAAAGGGAAGAGGGTGTTTTGGCTTAGATGTATATTTCCTCCTAGACTGAATTGTGGTTTACTCACTTTTGTTTTGCAATACAATACAATATGTATTGTGCACATATTTTGTATGTATATTATATACATATATGCATGTATGTGTATGTATATGCATGTATCTCCAGAAGCATGGTAGTTAGCACAGGGTAGATTCTCAAACAATTGTTGAAAAACACAAAAGCACATTTGCTGCTTCAACAAGCCTATCTCATTTGANATTCTCAAACAATTGTTGAAAAACACAAAAGCACATTTGCTGCTTCAACAAGCCTATCTCATGCTACCTTTCTTCCTTACACATAAGACTGTAAGGTAGGTGGAATAAAGATAATTCCTTTGAAAAGATAGCCGATAACAATGACAACAAACAGAAGCGATTTGCTTAGTGTCCCCAGTACACAAAGAGGCAGAGGAAGAACCTGAAGTCAGATCTGTCTGTGCCCAGTCCATGCTCTGTGACACCTTCCTATCATAGTGGCTTGCCCTCTGGTTACTTCCGTTGTCCTTCCAGGATCTAGAAACAACTGTGGCCATGGGAAGCTGAATCCAAGTGTGGACATAGAGCCTCAAAGATGCACAGTGTCTTATTAGCAAAGAACCTAGTCCCTTAGGGAGCCGTTTGCACTACAATAGATCCTGGCAACTTTTTTTTTTTTTTTTTTTTTTTT
>NW_007742949.1:0-20218 GCF_000696425.1 Galeopterus variegatus
TGTTGTCAAAGTCAATTCTGGTTGAAAAGATTTTCTACCTCTAGCTCTGGGTTTCCTAGAGGTCAATGGACTTTGTCTTCAAGATTACATTTATTTTCAGCAATCTCATTCTCCTGGCTTATTCCACTGGGCTTCCAGTCAACCCCAGCCTAATACAAAATGACATTGTTTTACCATTCCCATTCTAAAATATCCCTCTCCCTTATCCCAAATGTTCCTTCCTGCTCGCTTTTTTTCCCAGCACTCTCCACCCCCCAACCCCCAGAGTGTGGCTCAGTCCTCATAGAAGGAAACAGCTGTGGAATATTTCTGATAGTCTTCAGAGCTTAAATTTCCACAGTACTATTCAGTTCTCCAGCATCCACACTTGCACATGCAGATGAGGTTTTTTGATTTTGTTTTGTTCTTGATGGTGGCGTTTTGCACTCACCCGGAATGTGAAGCACATGAGTTAGTTCTTAAATCTGCTTATCCATATTTCCATTGAGGTAGAGTCCTCTCCTTTTGGAAGTATTTGTTAGCAGTTTGGGGGACTGTAGCTGATAATGACCTGTCAGTAACCTTTTCACTCTTGCTGCTCCGCACCTGATTTCTGCTAATCCTGCATCTGTCCTGCTACTGGTGGAGGTGGCACATCTGCTCATATTTTGGGATTTGTGGGGATTCCACTGTCGGAATTTTGTAATTCAGTTTTGAAAAACTACTTAACTCCTGGTCCAAGAAGAGTTTTTATCTTCGAGAAGACAGGCTTCTCTCGGGTGGGATAATCTAGATGTAAAATAACTGCAAACTTCTTTATAGTCTACAACATTAAAAAGGCAGGTCAGTCTCATAAAAATGTTAACACTGCTCTGGTTTTGCGGGAAATGTGTACCTGCTGTAGATAGAGTTTCTTGGAAAACCCACTTACTTATATGAATCAAGTTTATTCCAGGGACTGCCCTCAGTTTGCAAGGACAGAACAGTTCCTGGAATAATTAAAACTTGAAAGTGTTTCTTATTATTATCAGAATTAGAAAAATAGCCAGTAAACCACATGATAGTAGAAAGTTTTTTAGAATGTGAAAAGAAAACAAACTTAGAAGATCTCTATTAGAAACTTCTAATTTCAAAGAAAATTATTTATTGCAAGGATTTATTAAACATTTAGCACTACTGACATGCAAATACCAACTCCACAAAAAATTCTATTATAAAAGGAGGCTGAACACCTATGTTAATAAGTGGCACTCATAATCCTGGTAACATTTTAACAAAAACTAAGTTTTAATAGTATACAGAGGTAGAATAAAAGTATTAATATCTACCTAGGTAAAATAATACACTTTATGTTTAAAAACAGTTTAACATTCAAAATTATTATTCCGACCTTGAACAAAGATAGTATATATAACTGGATGATTAGCTGTACAAGGTTTTCATGTGAGCACATTTAAGACAATCACCAAATAAAAAAATTATTGTTTAGCATAATACAAAATGATATTCTTTTATCATTCCTAGGCATGAGAATAATCAAGGTATATTTCTAATATATTTAAATTAGCTCTGAAAATAAACCACACATTCTCTTTTCTTCTTGTTTATTGTTGTTCTTATCTTACAGAAAAAAAAGTTTCATGTCACAATTAATGCTTAAATGTACAGACTTTGAAGCCAGACAAAATCTTGGTTCAAATTCCAGCTCTGCCACCTACTAGCTGTGAGATATTGGGCTAGTTTCTTAACCTTACTAAGCCTGTTTCTTCATATATAAAATGGAGAAAATGGGTGTTGCAATTATTGAGATAATACAGGTATTGTGAGCTGAATTTTGTCTCCCCTCCCCAAATTCATAGGTTGACGCCCTAACTCCCAGTACTTCAGAATATGACTGCATTTGGAGACAGGTCCTTTAAAGAGGTAATTAAAATGGGCTGTTAGTGTGGGCCCTAATCTAATCTGACTGGTGTCTTTATAAAAGGAAATTTGGACACAAAAATTGATACCAGGGATATGTGCACACAGAGGAAAGACCATGTGAGAACACAGCAAGAAGGAGGCCATCTACAAGTCAAGGAGAGAGGCCTTAGAGGAAACCAACCCTGTTGACACCTTGATTCTGGACTTCTAGCCTCCAGAACTGTGAGAAAATAACTTTCTGTTCTTTAAGCCACCCAGTCTGTGGTACTTTGTTACGGCAGTCCTAAAAAATTAGTACAATATGTAAAGAATTGAGACAGTGCCAGGAACCCAGTAGAAAATCAGTAACTACTATTATTAACTATTTCTCCAGAGCTTGGCAGTCCTAAAAAATTAGTACAATATGTAAAGAATTGGGACAGTGCCAGGAACCCAGTAGAAAATCAGTAACTACTATTATTAACTATTTCTCCAGAGCTCTTCTAATACTTGATTCCAAAACTACACATGGCCCTCCCCACCAAAAAGGAGGCCCAATGCCTTATTAAGATGTACATGATACCATCGTGGTAGCTCCCAGATGCAAACATGCAGAAACACAGGGACCAACACAACCTTGTTTTTAATCTGACTGATCACATGCTCCTCTAAATGTTTGGGTGGCCTCATGTACAGCAACTGAGGCTGCAACTACTTGGTGACACTATCTGGGTGACTTAAAATCTATATAATGGTGATTCAAATCAGGTTTGACAATAAATCTGAATGAGAGTAACCTGAACTCTTTGGGCTTATGTGCTTATATATGGGGGAAATGGGCCATGGAAGGTCTCTCCATTGGGAACAGAGGTTGCTTTATGGCCCATCTATTTGCTCCCATAATGACACCACAGATCAGCAGGTCAAAACTCCCCTGCATGGGTCAAAATGTATAATAAACTGGTCTTTCTCTATATTCTCACTGCCTAATAAAAATACTACTCACTGATAAAGATCAGTAAGTATGAAGTAAGTCTTTTTTTTTTTTTGTCTTTTTCCATGTCCGGCAACGGATTGCAACCCTCAGTGTTGCCCCCGCACCGGACCGGGGACCGGCAACGGAATCGCAACCCTCAGCGCCGCTCCCGCGCCTTGCTCAGCCAGTGAGCGGGAACCGGTCTGTATGCGGGATCCGAACCCTCGGGCGGGAGCGCCGCTGCGCTTCCCAAGCGGCGCACTTATCCAGTGCGCCACCGGGCCGGCCCTAGTATGAAGTAAGTCTGCAAATACTTATTAAATCCCAGGTGGTGACTTACACTTGACTGAATTTACGACCATGGGGACAGGACTGAGGTCAGTAATACAGATTGGCTTTATCCTTCTGCTCAGAGTCTGTTGATAGTAGCCTTAATTAATCACTATATGAGACCAATTGGATGGATCTGGTACTGACTAAACAACCTGTTTGTCAAACTAATCAGAGTAGCCAATGGAGTGGTATCCTCATGTGAAAATTAGAGTTTGGCCAAGAACACATCAGGCTGAAGAGTGGATTGCTGGAAGAGGCTCTCCATAATGGGCCCTGAACACCCCTGTATACTTACTGATCTTTACCCAGTCCATGTCCCAGGCTTGCGTTTATACTAAGCAACTTTGAAGCACATGGTAAAAACTTCCCTTGGACAAAGAGCAGGACTATTTCTGCTTACTGGAAAAGCAGTGAATATCCCAAGCTCAGTGCTTCTCTCCTGCAGCACAATCCACATCCACTGTGTGCAGTTTCCATCACTGGCTCTTTGTATTGCTCCTGTGGGACTTAGAAAAATGGGGTACTGACAAAAACCAATGAGAAGCTCTGGATACAGCTCTTGCTGTGCATAATAAAAGTCCTTTGTCTCTGACCCAGGTATCTTGTGTATTCTGTAGCATCCCATGAAACAGTAACAGGCTAACTTGTTAGCTTATAAGTAGTGTAAAATTTCAGATCCTGAACAGTCATTGACATCAATTATTTTTTTCTTGGTAACAGCTGGTATTTTAGGCATTATAACTTGGCTACTAGTAAATTTATTATTAGCATGATATATTCCAAAAGATTATTTTCCAAAGACTTAGCTAATAACACTACAAAAATAAAAAACCCTCTAGTTCCTGTGAGTTAATCTGTGTGTGTCCAAGCCCAGTAATAACTTCACTGTCTGTCTGAAGTACTAACAGTACTAAATCCAATGCTCGGCGCCACGCCTCTATCTTTGGTGTAACAATGTCATAAACTCTTGGAATCTGCTCCTGTTTAGTTGAAACGCCTGATTTAAAAATTCCATTATTTAGTTTACTGTATTCATTCAAGATGTAAGATGAAGGAGAGCCAGAATCTGAGGCATTTTGTAGATGATGTTGAATGAATGTGCTTGCTTCAAATTCTGTTGAGTAACTGGCAGTATTATAAATGAGCGTTGAAAGGTATTTGTGCCATCCATTTGCCAGACATTTAAGCACTGTTGGTCTGTATATTGCCAGTGACGAGTCCAACCAAGAGGAAGTATTATGAAGCCATTCTGAACAGGCATGGTTTTCTTTTCTCAGAGATTGCTTTGCAAGAATTTGAAGATGGCTAACACACAAAAATTCCACTGCACCGCCTCCAAGAAAGACCTTTTCCTCTTTTAGAGCATAATACAAACGATAGGCACAAGTCCAGAACCTATCTTCTTTGGTTTGCATCTGTGCAGTTACTGGGCTACTGAGCACTGCTGTAACCAAATTAATTCCTTCTGTTTTTAGCAAGATTGCCATTCCATTGTTCCTACCTACAATATCCAAGGGACTGCTTCTCCAGAAGGTCACATAGACCCCATTGCCCACACAATCTTCATTCACTTGTGTAATGTAGGTCACCTGTACTGCTCCTGCAGCCTCTGCAAAAGCCTGCATCACACTGCCATTCACTGACCCAATTATCAACAACTTATTGTGTGTGCATTTTTCAATTAATTGTTCAGATACATTTCCTTGTACCAGGATGAGGTTCACATTGAACTGGGTTAATACCTGTAATACATAATTTGTCCAGAGTTCTTCTAAGCTGTCTTCTTGGAGCTTCATGCTATCTAATACTGTTTTAATATTTGCAGAATTATTAAATCCCAGGTGGCGATAATTTTCTGTGAGGTCACCCTCAATGAGAACTACCCGGACAGGCTGATTCTGCAATTCCTTGATCAGAGTAGTACTAGATACTGCTACGATAGTGATGTATCCTGGACAAACACAAGAAAAAGTTTCAGGTAAACCTGGCAGACAGCAAGTGAAGATTCTTGAAATGTCAAACATAAATGGCATTGTACAATTGCCTTGTTGCATACATGCATTCTGGTATTGCAGCCGTACTGCTTCCTCTACCAATTTCATGCTGCTGTGATCTCCATGACTCAAGCCCACTGCCAACTCTACCAAATCATTACATCCATAAGTTTTGGAGGTAGCTGTACCATGATCTAGAAATCCATCTGGTTCGCTTATCCATTGATTATTATCTGTGCTATTAAAATGCCTACTGTGAATCAGTATTGACTTTCTGCAGTGGGTGTCTGCAAGCTGACTGTTTTTTGGAGTTTGTGATGTGCTTTTATCTGTTTCAACTTCAGCCTGAGGTTTGAAGAATTGAGGTGATTGAATAGGTCTCCCAGAAAGACTGTAAATGGTCAATGATTGAGAAGCAACATCTTTGAGATCATGCTCTTCCTGTGTCAAACCAGTATCTGAAGGGACTTGTAGAAGAGGACACAAACTGACACTAAATGTTTCAAGTCCAGAAAATGTCTTCGTGTTGTCCAGATGGCCAAATATGTTGTGGATAGGCACTTGAAGGGAAACTACCTCTTCACTGCAAGAGTTCAAGCCCTCTGACATCACTGACACTATTATTGAAATGGGGACACCCAGATGAAGACATTCTTCGACAGCACTGCTCCATGCACCAACAAGAAACAAAAGAGTACTGGTTCCAGTTCTGTACATGTTATATTGTGCTCGAATTGCTTCACTGAGAAGCTGCCCCACTGCACTGGTTAAATCCAAACTTTCAAGAAGCCTTACTGTTGAACTGATTAACACACTTTCATGACATTCTTCATCTATAATAAATTTGGATGATTTTAGGACCTAGGAAAGTTCTTCCTGTTTCTGCAAATGATGAAAGTTGTTGAAGTCCTATGTGCCTCCTTTTGTTTATGACCCTGCAAGCCATCACCATGAATCATCATCTGCAAATAAAACAAAAACTTGGAACTTTATTCAGTGTAATTCAGTTATAAATGGTATATAGATAGAAAAATAAGATATGGTCCCTGCCTCTGAGGTATATATAATTTCCATTAAATGTGGTCAGTGCAATGATACAGTATTGTGATAATATTAATGGTAAAAGTACAGGGCATGGAGGAGGAACATTCCATCTAACCAGGAAAACGGAGCACGCAGGCAATAGGCAATGTTTCCAGAAGAAGGCAATCCCTGGAATGAGTCTTGAAGAATAACTTGAAAGAGTTAGCAAGCTGAAGGAGGTTGCTGTGGATTGTATGTTCTCCCCCGCCCCAACTCATTGAAGCTTGACCATTGTCACAGTGCTAAGAGGACTGGAAATCTAATTATGGTATTTGAAAAGTGGGGCCTTTAAGAGGTGATAAGATTATGAGGACTGTGTCCTTGTGAATGGATTGAATCTTTCATGCAGTAATGGGCATGGTTCTGGTGGCTTTAAAAGGCGAGCAAGGAAGGTTAGTTCTCTTGCTCAGCCTATTCTTACCATGTGATACCCTAAGTTGCTGTAGAGTCACCCCACCAGTAAGAAGGCTCTCACCATATGCACCCCCTGTACTGTGGACTTCCCAGCCCCCAAAACTGTAAGAAATAAATTTTATTTTCTTTGTAAATTACCCAGTTTCAGGTATTCTGTTATAAGCAACAGAAAACAGACTAATACAGAGGTGGTAGTAAATGCACATATATGTGAAAATACATGCTGTATTGGGGGTGATGCTAGTTTGGTTCTATGGCAATATGAAGAATATAATGGAGAATAGTAGATAAAGTTCTAGAAGAGGAAAGGAAAGGGCATTATTTGTCATGCTGAGGAACTTAAACTTGATCTTGTAATGGGAACCACTGAAATGTTTTAAGTAAGGAAGATTAAGAACAACTTGATGTAGTATTTGAAAGCATGTACTCTGAATCTAGAAGTCTGGGTTTGAATTTGGCTGTACTGCTTACTAACTGTGCACTCATCAGCAGGTTATTTAACTACTCTGCTCCTCAGTTTGCACATCTGAAAAATAAGGACAATAATACAATCTACTTCATAGACTTATGGGAGTAAGTATAGTGCTGAACCAGTGCTTGGGACATAGTGTTTTATGAGTGCTTATTTTGAAGACAATGGTGATGATGATGATGATGTTTCGGATATATTACCACTCTGATAAAAGTGTAGAATGAGGGGAGGGCATGGATTTAGTTATTGATTAGATTATAAAGGAAAAACATAACTAAAGGGCAATTCAAGAGCAACTGGACTTACGATGCATAATGTTTCAAAATTCACATCCAAAATGAATAGGATGTTACAAAAGATTTTATCCAATAAAAAGAACTAAACAAGATACTCCCTAATTGAAAAGCCATCTATAATAAAACTACATGCCTGTGAGGTTTGGGTTCTCTGTTACTTAAAGTCCTGAAGCTAAGATTATAGATAATATAAACTTCTCTTCAAACTCTAAGACTTTATCATTCTTTGAGTAATATTTTTTTATCACAATTTTTTAATTCTCAAATATCAAAAAGCAAACAAGTCTTAGATTTTGCTTTTCCTCTAATATTTGCATAGCACTGGTAAGTTTGTTTCTGTAATACCCAAATTCTTCCTTGAAGAGGAAGAGCATCATAATTCAAGATATATCTTAGGATCAACAGCAGGCCATAATGCAACTATTCCTCAAGAGTAGCTTCCTTCAGCCTTTCAAGGATTAAGGGGGAAATCTAATGCAGCCCAGTAAAACATATAACAAATTGTTTGAACTCAGTTTCAAATCCTCTTTGTGAAACTTTCAATTCTGTAAAAGTAAAACTCATGATACACTCAGGCATTATCCCTAGACAGCATCAAAATGCAACATTCAAATATACTCTAGACCTCCAACTTCTACAATTCTGAGACCCATCATGTCTTACAACTATCTGATCTTACCAAGTTTTGCTGCCCTTCACCTCCTACCCCCATGTTATTAACTCTCTACTTACCTGGTTTAAATTCCGTTTGTTAATTACAGTTGACTTTTGAACAACATGGGGGTTTGAACTATGCAGGTCCACTTGTATGTGGATTTTTTTCAATAAATATATGGGAAAAAATTTTGGAGATATGCAATAATTTGAAAAAACAGACAAACCAGGATTTGAAACTGCCCTTCACCTCCTACCCCCATGTTATTAACTCTCTACTTACCTGGTTTAAGTTCCGTTTGTTAATTACAGTTGACTTTTGAACAACATGGGGGTTTGAACTATGCAGGTCCACTTGTATGTGGATTTTTCTCAATAAATATATGGGAAAAAATTTTGGAGATATGCAATAATTTGAAAAAACAGACAAACCACATAACCTAGAAATACTGAAAAAATTAAGAAAAACAGGTATGTGATAAAGGCATAAATTTATGTAGATACTATTCTACTTTATCATTTACTACCATAACATATATACAAATCTATTATAAGATGTTAAAATTTATCAAAACTTATGCAACATTTATAGACTCTATGGTGCCATTCACAGTAGAGAGAAATGTAAACAAATGTAAAGATACAGTATTAAATCAAAGCTACATAAAATTAACTGTAGTACACACTGTACTACTATATAATTTTATAGCCACCCTGAGCTCAAGTGTTGCAACTATCTGCTTAAAACATCATATGATGCTAATTATCTCAGTGTGAGCAGTTAGTCTCTCCAATAATTGTATATCACATTAAAAAGTGATCTCTCATGGTTTTCATGTATTTTTCATTATGTTTAATGCAATACTGTAAACTGTGGTCAACACATGGGACCAATACAATGTGCCACTAGTGATGCTGGAAGTGCTCCCAGGAAGCAGAGAGAGGTCATGACATTACAAGAAAAAGTTGAAGAATGGAGAGCTTGTAACAGTCTGAACAGAAGTGACTCCATTTTGTTAAACCTTTGAATTTAAAAACTTGTTCTCTCCTGTAATCCAATCCACATAGCCTGCAGCTTATTGCCAGAACACAGTGACTCTTGCTCTCACATTGTATACAACTAGAGAAAAATTATTAACCCAGATGGCCATGCTTTATTAGCTTACTAACCTGATCTTATTTGAGAATAACGGGAGCTGAACCCATGGAGAATGAAGTATGATGCTGGTCAGCTCCCACCCGGGAACTTCCTTGATGATTATCTGAAACACTGAAGCATGTCTGCATGTCCCTGCTTGGTCACCATGAATCAACTTTCCATCACAGACACCTACAAAACCCTTTGGCAAACCTGGAAGAGGTGGAGATGGTCTCTGAGACATAAGTCCACCATTTCCCCAGGCTGCCGGCTTCCTGATTAAGGTTACCTTTCCTTACACCAACACTTGTCGCTCAATTATTGGCTACTGAGCAGTGAGCAAACGGACCTTTGGAGTTTCAGTAACAAATCTGGCAACCTAGATGGGACTCGAACCCACAATCCCCAGCTTGAGGTTTGCAACTGTGGTTGCCTGCCATTTCAAGATAAACACATCCAGCATAAGAATCATTGCAAAAAAAGAAAAGGAAAATCATGAAGCCATAGCTGCAGCTACTCCAGCAGGTGATTATATATGTACATAATATATATAACACAAAAAATATGTGTTAATTGACTGTGTTTATTGGTATGGCTTCTGGTCAACAATAAACTATTAGTAGTTAAATTTTGCGGGGAGTCAAAACTTAATGCACATTTGTGTATAAGTCAAAACTTATATGCAGATTTTCAACTACATGGGAGTCAGTATCCCTAACGCCCACACTGTTCAAAGTCAACTGTATTACAATCACTCCCTCGCACAAATGTCCTCAAATCCCTTGACCCTCTTTCGTTTCATCTTATTCACCTTGCAAAGCTACTGGTCATGATGAAATTCAACTTTGTCTAGTACATGCTTGCCCTTGCAGCTGAAAACAGACAGAAAAACACACACAACCATGCTCATTGGTGTCATGTTCAGTTCATTACCCCAAACCTCAAGTGGCCCTTAATACTGCCTGGTAATCTATTTCTCCATTCCATATATCTTTTAAAAGGTTTTATGATAACCATAGCTTATTGCTTTCTGTGCTGTATTTAAGAAAGTTTAACCTACCCCTAAGTAGAAAATTTATTCTTTTATATTTCTCCTAAAAGCTTTATGGTTTTAGTGTTTTTTTAAAATTGAGGTAAAATTCATTTACATAAACTAAACCAGTTTAAACTGTACAATTCTTTGGCATTTAGTACAGTCACAATGTTGTACAACTACTACCTCTATCTAGTTCCAAAACATTTTCATCACCCCAAAAGAAAGCCCTATAACCATTAAGTAGTCATTCCCTGTTCCTTTCTTCCCTGGCCTCTGGCAACCACCAATCTGCTTTCTATCTCTATGAATTAATCTATTCTGAATATTTTATATAAATGGGATCATACAATATGTGACTTTTGCATCTTTCACTTAGTGTAATGTATTTGAGGTTCACCCACATTGTAGTATATATCAGTACTTCATTCTTTTTTATAGCTGGGTATGTATCACATTTTATCCATTCATCTGTAGATGGACATTTGGGATGTTTCCTATTGTGAATACTCCTGCTGTGAACAGTTATGTACAAGTATGTGTTTGAGTACCTGTTTTCAATTCTTTTGAGTATATACTTAGGAGTGGAATTTCTGGGTCATATGGTAATTCTATAATTAACTTTTTAAGGAATTGACAAACTTGTTTCATAGCACCTGAACATTACCAGCAGCAGTGTACAAGGGTTACAATTTCTCCACATCCTTACTGTATTAGTTTCCTAGGGCTGTCACGGCAGATTACCACAAACTACTAGGTGACTTAAAACAATACACATTTATTCTCTCATGGTTCTGGAGCCTAGAAGTCCAAAACTGAGATGCTGGCAGGGCTGCGCTCCCTCTAAAGGCTCAAAGGAAGAATCTTTCCTTGCCTCTTCCAGCTTCTAGTTGCTCCTGATGGTCCTTGGCTTTTGAAGGCCTAACTCCAATCTCTGCCTGTTTCACATAGCCTTCTTATAATCCAGTAATACCAGTCATTACATTTAAGGCCCACCCTAATCTAGTATGACCTCATCTTAGCTAATTATATCTATTTTCAAATAAGATCACATTCTGAGATTCTGGGAGGACACAAATTGGGGGGTGCGGGGAGACACACTGTTCAACCCAGTACATGCAAAAACAGTTTCCATTTTTGTTAATGTAAAATTATAGATATCTTAGTGAATATACAGTGATATTTCATTGTGGTTTTGACTTGCATTTTCTCAATGACTAATGATGTTGAGCATCTTTTCCATGTGCTTGCTGGCTATTTGTGTGTCTTCTTTGAAGAAACATATATAAAACATATATAGTAACATATACAAAACCTAGCAGCTAGTAAATAAAAGGCTAAGGACTAAAACCCAGGTTTGTCCAATGCTAAAGTCTATGCTATTAACTACTATACAACACTACCTTCTGGCTGCCCCTCTCCCCAGCATGACAGTAATTCACTCCTCTTCTTTAGAATCTTCCACTGCATTTTCCTCTTGCAAATCTTGCTGCCTCTTCCAAACCTTGTTCATACACTTAACATGCACCTGCCCATGTCTTTTTCAGGTGTCAGAATCTCTGCTTATTGGTCTCCTTTCAAAACTAGGCTTAAGTCACAAGATTATTGCTATACTAGTGAAAAAGTCATAGAGAATTAGAGCTAAAGGAAAAAGCCATGGGGTATTTCAAATTTAGTTTGTATTTATTTTATGTGAAAAATTTATGTTCCCAGAGAAGGCATAAAATTATTTAAACAAAACTAGTCTACAAGCAAAAAGTCACATAAAACGGATATCAAAATAAATATCCAAAAGAGACTATTCTAGCATTTGGAGAAACTATTCCAAGTTTGAATAGTAATTAAAAAAAAAAAAAGTCATAGCATTCCTAACTTTAGAAGAGCTCCTAAATTATTATTTTGAAGAAGTTACCATTGACTATAACTAACATAAAATAAAAATTCAAAACAAGAATCCCCATCTTCTAAGAGGATGGATACGAAAAGGCAAAGATGGTGAAGGGGATGGCAAAATGAATAATTTCAAAGATGATAAGTATCTCTGGCAACTTTTCTTGGCATTGCACAGACACAATCTGATTCTTGTCCTGCTATGCATCAGCACTAATGTTTTCCATAAACAGTTCTTCATTTTTATTACTTGCCAGCTTAATGTTTCTTTAACTTTCTAAGTGTGTAATGGAAGAGCAGAGTCAGACTACTTGACTGGGATTTTGACATCAGAAGTTTTCTTTTCCTAAGGTCATGTCTAGTCTTGTCTAAGGTACTTGGTTTAGAATACTAAGGCATGCAATGGTTTTTAGCAGCTGCATTTTAAAAAAATCAATATAATCATGATTAGCCTTTTCATCATCAAAGCCAAGTTTGCTCATCTCCAGTCTACCCCGATGCAGCAGTCTAACTTTTTTAAAAAATCAATATAATCATGCCTTTTCATCATCAAAGCCAAGTTTGCTCATCTCCAGTCTACCCCGATGCAGCAGTCTAACCATATCATTCCACTGTTTAAAAACCTCTAGCTCAGAAAATACAGTCCTTACTCCTTTGTCTGACACAGGAGTCCCTTTTAAAAATGAACTCACATCTTTTCACTCCTATGCTCCAATCTTGCAAAGCCCCCCCATTTTGCTTGGAGTGGAAGTCCAAGTCCTTACAATGCCCTAATAATTTGCACTCCTCCCTTTACCCTTCTGACTTTATCTCTCTTTTTTTTTTTTTTGTCTTTTGTCTTTTTCCGTGTCCGGCAACGGATCGCAACCCTCAGTGTTGCCCCCATATCCGGACCGGGGACCGGCAACGGGATTGCAACCCTCGGCGTTGCCCCCGGGCCTTGCTCAGCCAGTGAGCAGGAACCGGTCTGTATGTGGGATCCGAACCCTCGGGCGGGAGCGCCGCCGCGCTTCACAAGCGGCGCGCTTATCCAGTGCGCCACCGGGCCGGCCCCTGACTTTATCTCTTACTATTCTACCCCTGACCACTTTGCTCTGGCCTCCTCTCTGTTACTGGAACATGCAAAGCATACTCCCTACCTTAGGGTTTCTGACTTAGTTGTTCCTTCTTTCTGGAATGCTCTTCCCCAAGAAATCTACTGTCCCACCACCTTCAAATATTTTCTCCTAGTTCCTCCTTTTCAATGAGGCCTACCCTGAGCAACCTAATTAATACCACAAACTCTTTTCCCTCTACAGTCTGGATTCCCTTTATCTGATGTACTTTCTTTTTCCCCCCAAAACACATATCACCTTAGTTTACTTATTATTTATCGACTATGGACTATCGCTCTCTGTTGGAATGTAATTTCCAGGTGGGCAATTTTAGTCACTCAGGTATCTCAAGTACCTAGAATACTGCCTGATGCAATGCAGGCACTCAATAAATATTTGATAAGTGAATGAATAAATAGGGGTTTTTTATTCGTTTGTTTGTTTTACCATATTTGTTATCCCAAATTTAAGTACAAAACTGAAACGAGAAAACAGATGCCACTGTTAGTATTGCTCCAATCTGAATATAAGGTTCAACCACCTTTGGAGTTCATATCATTCCTATTTGGCACTGCCCTAGTTGAAGCCCTTTATTTGCTTCCAAAGAGGGTTTCTCCTTCACGTAGTTGTCAGAATTATCTCTAAAAAAGTACAATCCTAATCAGATTACTCCACTGCTGAAAACCATCTATTTATCTTAGAAGATAAATTCTTCACTCCTTAGCTTGACATAGGTATCCTGTAATCCAACCTCAACCTAATTTATGACTCATCTTCCACCTTACCTTATAAATCCCATGATCTTGTCACACTAAAACATACCACTTATTTTCACTTTGTACATGCTGTACTCTGATTTGAATATCCTACCCTTTCTTCACCTCTGTGAATGCTATACAGTCATGCACTGCTTACTACAGGGATACATTCTGAAAAATGTGTCATTAGGTAATTCTGTCACTGTGTGAACAACACAGAGTGTACTTACACTAACCTAGGTGGTGTAGCCCACTACACATATAGGCTATATGATACATAGCCTATTGTTCCTATGTAAGCAATGTACTGTGCTACAACATACAATGGCTATGGTGTCACTAGGTGATAGGAATTTTTCAGCTCCATTATAATCTTATGGGACCACTGTCACATGTAGTCCGACACAGACCGTAACGTCATTATGCAGCACGTGACTGTATATCTTTCATGTCACATTTTCAATACAGCTTTCACCAATGCCCCAGAGATGATTAGTCCCTCCTTCCTCTGTTCTCAAAGCACTTTCTATACACATCTACTAAAGCACTAGACACCCTGTACTAAAAACATTGTATTTATGTTTGTGTCTTTCACTTCCACTAATCACGGATTCCTCGGTTTTATTCATCTTTTATACTCTACACCCAATTCCCAGTAGTTGGCATAGTATATGACATGTAGAAAGCATTAAATAAATTTGGTAGATTTAAGAGTGCTTATGGGTTTACTATTTTCCTAGATGATGATGATGAATTATGTTCTATAATGCAAATAGATTAGTAACAGCTATTTTTCATAACTGAATACATCCTACCCAAGACCTGAAAATTGGAATATGAACCTATTACTAAAAAACCATTTTAACTATGTTAATATACCAAATATAAGAGCGTAAATCACAGAGTGTTAACACACAACTCAGCCTTTTAGTTGCTATTAGGTCAAACTTGATCCAGGAGAGCCTAGAAATTAGAATTAGGTTGGGTATATACACTTGGTCACTATTAATTTCTGGGTCTCAGAAATCCTTTAATGTTAACATTAAAGATGAAGTATATGAACTTGAAACTGATTGTGAAGGTTAATTCTAGGTGTCGACTTGATTAGATTAAGGAATGAAAATAAACCTTGTAAAGCTATCTTTTTAGGTGTGTTCATGAGGGTGTTTCCAGAAGAGATTAGCATGAGAGCCTGAGTGGACTGGGTGGGAAAGATCCACCCTCAATATGGGCAGGAACCATCCAATCCATAGGGGGCCCAGAGAGAACAAAACACAGAGAAAAAAGGTGAATTTCTCTCTTTATCCGCTAGAGGTGGGATACACTCTTCTCTCCTGTCTGTGGACATCAGAGCTCGAGACTTTTCAGCCTTGGGTTCCGGGACTTACACCAAGGACACCATCAGTTTCCCTGGTTTTGAGGCCTTTGGACTTGGACTGAGCCACGCTACTGGCATCCAGTTTGCAGATGGCCTATCATGGGACTTTTCTTCACAATTGAATGAGCTAATTCCCCTAATAAATCTCCTCTCATATATTTATAACATATCCTACTGATTCTGTCTCTCTAGAAAACCCTGACTAATACACTGATCAAGAGCAACTTTCTAAATGAAATAAATGGGCTGGAAAACTGATAAATTATAGTTGTGACTTAACATTTTACTTAATTCACAAAATATCTTGAATTTGCATCATTTTAATTTCCACTAAGAAAACTTTATACAGAAAAATCAAATCTAATATTAGAATAACCTTAACTATTTTCCAGAAGCCTAATGAGATTTTTATCAATGATTACAATGTTTGGGTGTCTGCTTGGGATATACTATAACATGAAGGCTGATGGCTTTGGAAAATGTGCCATGTTTCTACTTACTAAAGCATGAAAAATGATTTGGGAGACAGATCAGGAATATACTTTGCACATTTTTCCTGCCCTATCTTCAAGGAGATAAAGGAAAAAGACTAGGCTAAAGTTAATAGACTTCCTGAATCCATTGTTGGAGAATCCAATATGATTTTTAGAAAATTCACTTTAGAGAGAAGGCACTGCAAGAGTCATAAAAGGGGTCCTGATGCGTAAACAATTAAGGGTTAGAAATTTTAAGAGACTATCATCTCTTCATCCCTACCAGGAAGTCAGAAGGACCGAGGACCTACATCAGTCATTCTCCCCAATCTTTTTAGCTGATCCCTGCCCGTGTTCAGAATGGGCAACACCAGCAAGTCTGGCCCTCTGGACAAGAGTTTGATTTGGTTTACAGAGGTTACACGGAGTCTATGTCTCTGCCGTTACTGAGTCAACTGGATTATCAAGTTACCTGTGTCCAACTCAAGAGCGTGGATCTATGCTTGATATACTTGGACAACCGTGTGTGTGTCTCATAGTGATTATGGGTGGGGCCAAAGTCCTACCCCTACAACATTAAAACATATGTAAAAACTGTTTCCTATGCAGTGAAGCTTCACGTGCATCCCAAGACCCATCCTACCCCATTCCCACTTCCTTCTAACCACACCGCTGCCCCATGCCCCTCCTATACAGAAATTCTGGTGTCTACCTTGCCAAAATCCCTGCCCGAACCAGGGAGGAGGAAAGTAGTTAAAGGCCAAGACCCAGGCACTGTGGAGGATGAGGGATGTCCAGAGGCGCAGGCAAAGAGCAGTCCCCTCCGCCTCTAGACCCCCAGCCGTGTGCTGGACAAATTCACCGCAGGCCCAGAGCCCTAGATTCTCATCCTTTCCCCGACCCGAAGAGGTCGGAAAAGCAATCGAGGGCTCTCCACGTCTTCACCAAAGACTTAGCCATCAATGGAAACACCTCGCTACTAACCTCACTCCTGTCTCCACTCCCACGAAGATTAGACTTCCCGGCGTCCTACCCGCCAGGCGCGGTTCTGGCTGGGTCAGAGACACCAAAACGCCAGGGCGAAGGCGCCCCTTCGCCGTCCGTAGTTTGCGCATGTGCGAAGGGGAGCGATCCTCTGGTGGCTAGGTCGCTAAGAAACCCAGCAGGAGAGGAAAGTTCCGCTTGACGGTGGGCGGGGAAAGGCAGGAGCGTCACGCTATTGGTAGAGAGTCGAGAGTGGGGGCTGGCCTCAAAGGCCTTCTTTTTTGCCTATTGGACAGAATGTATGTCAATCAGTAGGGATTGGGTAGGCGGAGCTGCGAGAAGTGGGCTAGAGCGGCCTTAGCAACGGCTTGCGTGTTGTCAAGACTACGGTTGGGCTACGCGGTAGCCAGGAGAGGAATACAGGTCCCGGCTGAGGGCGCGGGTGGGGACATAATGAGAGAGAGAGGCTGTAACCTTCTGCTGGAACTGGGGCTGGGGCCGAAGTTTTTCCCCAGAGCAAGGAAAGAGATTTTGTTTATGTTTAACTTATGAAATGAATTATTCTCCCCCTTTTCATGATCTTCGGGTATTATTAGTAATCTCTCTTCATGTGCCAAAAAGAAGTGCATTTTCCGTGGCTCTAGGTACAGAAGAGCGGTTCTCCAGTTCATTTTTTCTTCCATCAGTCGCTAATACTAACAGTATAGGATAGATTTAGTACTGGAAACAAAAACAGCTCTTCAGCCAGAAGGGGATTGGAACCACATCCAGTCCTCGGAAAAACTGCCTGGCCAGGGAAGCTACTGTGAAAAATTGCCTGGCCAGGGAAGCTACTGACTCTGCCGCCGTTGGGAAGGTGAGGATTCAGAATGCTGCCACTGGAACTGCTGTTGAAGACCATGCCGGTGTATCTGCGCTCCAGGGATCGAGAATCCACAGTTACCGCAACCAACTCAACACATTTAAAGCTGGCGATTTAGACCCACAGTTGCTGCCCAGCTACTACTGCTTAACCCAAAGCTGAAGACAAGATACAGAAATAAGACTACAAAAAAATTGAGGAATAACTCCAGATACCTGGAGTAGTTTTTCTTCTGGAAAATGTTTTTTACCTTTAAGCCCTTGTAGTAGAGGACAGCATGCTTAGAAGAAGGTGGGAAAGATACTATGTTCCAGTTAAGCATATTCCACAAAATAAACACATGGAAAAACTGCCTGGCCAGGGAAGCTACTGACTCTGCCGCCGTTGGGAAGGTGAGGATTCAGAATGCTGCCACTGGAACTACTGTTGAAGACCATGCCAGTGTATCTGCGCTCCAGGGATCGAGAATCCACAGTTACCGCAACCAACTCAACACATTTAAAGCTGGCGATTTAGACCCACAGTTGCTGCCCAGCTACTACTGCTTAACCCAAAGCTGAAGACAAGATACAGAAATAAGACTACAAAAAATTTGAGGAATAACTCCAGATACCTGAAGTAGTTTTTCTTCTGGAAAATGTAGTTTTTTACCTTTAAGCCCTTGTAGTAGAGGACAGCATACTTAGAAGAAGGTGGGAAAGATACTATGTTCCAGTTAAGCATATTCCACAAAATAAACACATTTTATTATGAGATATATAGACATATATGAAAGTAAATATTCCTCAAACAACTGCTTTTCAGATGTATGAATTAAACCTAATTGTATTCTGACGTAACATCATCCACTGTTCTAATGTGCCTTCTTTGCCTCTTTCCCTCTCAAAAGGCATTAATTTTAAGGAAAGATCTAAGTGGTAAAAAAGAACCAGGCTTTCCACCAAGACATTAATAACCAAAAGCACAAATATTGGCAAGGGAGAAAGGGGGAAATTCTTGAGGTTCATTATGTAGTAGGAAATCGGATACTCAAATGTGTTTATTAGATTTAATTAGTTTATCATCAATAATTCTGGTTCTGCTAACTTTTCACGTTGTATAGTTTTTCTTTCACCCACATCTGTATTTATTACAGGCATCCAGCTATCGTACAAGTTCAGACCAATGGAAGAAAAAGGCAACAAAACTGAATTGAATGAAACCCAAAAGCAAGAAATTAAAGAGGCCTTTGATTTATTTGATGTTGATGGGTCTGGAACCATAGATGTGAAAGAATTGAAGGTTCTGAAATTATTTCTAATTCTAAAACATTTAAAAAAACATATTTATTTATGGCAATCCTTAAACCTTTAACAGTGGTCTTCTGATGTGGTCTCGTCAGTGCATACACCTGCCCCGCATTAAGAAAACAACTTGTTAAGCACTTTGTGTTTTATAAATGAGTAGGCCAAAGCCCAGGGCGTGACAATGTTATACTCTGTAGCACAGCAGGATTGCAACCTAGGCCTGTTGACCTGATTTTCTAGATTTATGCCCAGTCCGTGGTGAAAAATTCAGCAAACATATTGATTGCCCATTTTTGTCTATGTTTGCTGATTTCAAGGCTTCAAAATTCTGGCCCCATTCTCTCTATCCTGTCATATATACTCATTATTTCCTGACAAAAACCTCTTCTATACAGCAGTCTTTTCTAAGGAGCACTGAATGAGATAACCTCCTCGTTCTCTTGGAGCTTACATTTTTGGTAATGAATCTGAATTATTAGGGCTAATAAGAGACGCATTCTCTTTACCACCTTGTACCTCTCCTACTTCAATAAGCACTGCTTTTAAATATACTAAGGCACATATGAGTACATTGGAATAATTGTTAAAGAGGCACATATGAGTACATTGAAATAATTGTTAAAAGTCAGAGCAATAAATAACATCAGAAAGAACTCAGCTACCTGGGGCTATCAAGTGGGCTCAGTTGGTTAGAACGTGTTGCTCATAAAACCAAGGTCCATGGTTTGATCCCTGCACCAGCCAGCTGCCCCCCAAAATAAGTAAATAGAAGGAGCATTTATAATCATTGAAACCACCATCATCTAAACCAGTGTTAGATGTAAGTCCCAGTATTATATACATTTGAAAAGAATGAAGTTTTACCCAGTTTGAATTCAAAAGGCTTTAAAAAAAAATGCATACCTAAGATAATTTGTAAAAAAAAAATACAAGAAGTTAGAACTCAGCTAGCTGTACATTGTTGCTCTTGACCTCAAAGATCCAGTAAGTCCAGCTTGATAGAATAAATGAAAGACTAATGACAATTTTTTTAAAAGAGTAAAACAGATGAAAAAGAAGAAATACTGAAGCCTTTCAAATTATTTGATGGTGATGATATGGAAACATAACACTAAACAATATTAAGAGGGTTGCTAAATAACTAAGGGAAAATTTAACAGATGATGAACTTCAGGTAAATTTTACTTATTTTTATAATTATAATTTATATAATTATATT
>NW_007742950.1:0-20217 GCF_000696425.1 Galeopterus variegatus
TTATCATCAATAACCCAATGGCTCCCAAAGGCAGTAAATGACTCCACAGCTGGGCGGTGTTAATTAGTTCATTTGAAATGGGGTCGAACATTAATTTACAATTATCCATACCCAGATCTGCACTTCTCTAAGGAACAACTCTCATTTTAAATGCATATTCCTTTGTGCATATTTTGCTTGGGTAAGGACAATTTTATTATTTTCTAAGATGGTAGCGTTGCTATTGTTATTAAAATTGTCTTTCTGCATTCATTAGGCAGTATTATAAATTCCATTGCCTATGGAGCACAAGGTGAAAGCTAAAGTAATTTTAAAATAGGAGCTTCAGTTTATTTCCTTCAGATTATTGCAATATTTTTAATTTTTAATTTTCTCTTTTTATATTTCTCTTCTTTTTCCATTTTTGTTGATGTTTTATCTCTTTCCACATAAACTACCTGAGGTCAGGGACATTTTATTACCTTACCCAAGAATTATTTATTGAGCACACTCTCTGTCATCACTTTGCCTAAGGTGATATGACAGATAATTGGGGGATAGGAGCCCTAAGTGTATGAAGTATAAGGCGTTAAGTAAGGTATCTAGGCTAAGTAGAAGTACAGGGCTGTTTCAAGGTGGTTTTTGCCTAATGTCCAATGACCACAGAGAAGCCAGAAATTTCTGTGTGTGATTCTCTGAGTCAAAAACCCAGTTCGGTGGTTCTGTACATGTTCAAATCTACAGGTGAGTTATCTTTGATAGTCTCAGTCACAAGCATGCAGAACAGATTTACATGTTTTAGGTATAGGTGAACATCATGAAATTTAGAAAATTTGGTTTTTAGTTCTTTTGAATTGTGACAGCTGACTACGAGGCTCATTTTTGGACAGTTGAGAAGAAGCTGGTGACACTTTAATTCTGTCTTTGTTTTCTGATGTGCTACTGTTTTTAAAAAAGTGCAGTGTCATTGTGTTTGCCCTAGGTGGCCCTTCACTCATTGCCATAGAGGTCATGCTTATTCAAGCACCTCCAAATGATTTGCACACTTTTTTAGGTGACAACACCTATGGGAGGACAAAACCACAATAGGTGGTCTTACGCTCAGGTAGCTCCGGAGTTCCTGCCAAAGATGGTCTCTGCCCTTAGAATTTGGACACAAATCACTCTTTGAGATAATCTGTAAATGGATAGCTTCTGAGACAAAGAAAGCTTTTAAAATATTACCAAGGAGACTAAAACATAGCTTATAATGGCTATAGTTTATTTTGTGTAACATTTTTTCAAGGCAGCCTGCCTCTCCCAGTGTCTATGCAAAGAATGTTCTTAGTTTGATGACTCGAACCTCTTTGCAGTCAGAAATATCTCTAAAGTGGAGAAGAGCAAGTAAAACTTTCTGGAAATATCACTGAGGAATATCCAATGCCCTTTGTACTAACTCTATGGCCACCAAGTAAGAGAAGGGTCTTGAATGTCATCCTGTGTGTAGGCTTACCCACCTAGGAGTGCCTGATGTCATGTCCTACCACATCTATCTCCTGTCATAGATGAATGAATTTTTGTTTTTGTTTGTGAATCTTTTAAAGTATTTACATAATGCACAAGTGGATAATGCAGAGCCTCATCAGCCCCTGGCGAACTTCCAAATCCAGTTCCAGTACTGCAAAAACATACTATGATCAATGTCATTGCTATAATAGTACAAAGCTAAAGGAACAATCCCCGGGCCCACATTACTCTGGGCAGGGCCTTTGTTTCCTCTTTACTGAAACAAGTGGCAATGATAGGAAAAAAACTGTGTTCTTTCTCCCCTTCCAAGCACCTGGGATTGTCCCGCTCTGCGATTCTGCCTCTGCCACTGCTCATGCCGTCAGTGCTGGGATCCCCCTGGCTCTGTCCTTCAGGGCTTTGCTCCCAAATCCAGACCCTGCCCGGTACTCATTAGCACAGATCAAAATGTTCTCTTTCACCTCCTATTCCCTCTAGGTCTAACTCTCTGCTATGTAATCTGATAAAGCATTTCCTTCTAAGGCATGAAAGAGTGACCATACGTTATTTGGAGAATTTTTTATGGAGGCTATCTTTTTTCTAAAGGATTGGGGGGGGGGTCTTCTTTTGAATCCAATCACCTGAGTAAACCTCAGTGCTCAACAGGCTGGAGATGTCACAGATAGATCGTTCCCATCTCCTGGACACAGCACTTCTCTTGCCAAAAAATTAAAATAAATAAATAAATAAATAAACAAATACAAAAACAGAAAAACTTCTTCTCACTCCAGAAGAATGACCCTAATGAAGGAGAGTCTATCTCAGACTGCTGCCTGGGCCTAGAACTTTCAGAAGAAAAAATCCTTTCTTTCCTTGTCTAGAGTACTGTATTTGAATACTTGGAAAAGACTTCTGTCTGAAAAAATGGCAGCAAGAAATAATTAAAGATCATAATTATTCACCCCCTTCCACCTCACCCCAAAATGTTCCAGACCTGTAGATTGAAAAAATCAGTGAGTGAGTTAGGGGAAGACACTTCTGCTCCCAAGGGGGTGGGGGGTGGGGAATCAATAAAACAGCAACCTTTGCAGGCAGTCTTCTGAAAGGTCACTTTTAATCATCTCGTATTTGTTGATCGATTTTATTCACATGAGACACATTTAAAACATTTGTTAGGCATCAGATTTATAAACAAACATGTAGCAAAAGAGAAATCACAAACCTGCTTGCTGTTTCCCCTTGTTCTTTCCTTCAGGTGCGTGCAGACAGAAGAGAAATGATGATAAACCAGTGAATACATTTATAGCACTTGGTAACAGCTAAACTGGAGATTGGAGAACCAAGTACCTTAAGTAACCCTTTTCAAGCAAGATCCACAAAAGCAATGTTCTTTATAATAAATGTACTCAACTTTCTAACATATGTTCTTTGTGGCAC
The DNA here is from genome assembly GCF_000696425.1 of Galeopterus variegatus. Lineage (NCBI taxonomy): Eukaryota > Metazoa > Chordata > Mammalia > Dermoptera > Cynocephalidae > Galeopterus > Galeopterus variegatus. The sequence goes on from NW_007742950.1 coordinate 2,902, forward strand.
AGACCTGAAATAGCATGACATTTACTTGGAAAAACCAATACTGCCCACATACAACCCCAAACCATAGACTCTTCATTAGCCAAAGTTATCCGTGGTTTAAAAAAAGTGGTTTTGATCTAACCGGCATTAGCAGAGGCAGAATGTTGCTGGTTGCAAAGTAGCTGTAGTCTCTGTGCTTTAGGCAGACTTGTGGGGTTTTAAATCTGGGTTCATTAATGTGTGACTGTGGTCTTGTACCACAGTCACTTGTTGAGGCAGATTTTTTTATACATAAAGTTTGAATTTCTTTGGAGTAAATAAGGTACACGGAAACTCTATCAGAACTCTTCTAGTCTACTGTTGGGTGGTATTTTTAATAACTCATTTTAGCAAATTTTGGTACAGGCACCATGGTGTAGGACCTGAAGGCTTTGCAGATGAGCTCTGTGCCTTCTGGCAGGCACCTCACTTCCTTGTGGGACTTGGTTTCCTTATGAGTAAATCGAAGGCATTGTATTAGATCATCCCTAAATTCTGACTTCTTAAGGTATCACATGGCATTCTTGGAGCTTGATAATTCCCACAGCCTCATAAAATAACTGACTCATTCCCTAAAATAGCACATTTACCTGTGTTTCACCCTTTGCATAGGCTTCACTCTCTTAGAGAAGAAAATCAAGAAAAATATTCCGCTCTACAAATCCTTCTGTTATTAAAACAAAACTTTGAAAGAGCAACTGCTAAGACCTCTAAAGTTTATGTAAGAGACAAACCAGACCTGAGAAGACAGAGTAAGAAACTGCTGGGTTGTGTCCCTGGCAGGTTTAGTGGGTATGGCCCGCCCCTGCCCCCTGCGCCTCTGTCCTCTCACAGTTGTTTTGTAGGCTTCTGTCCCATCCTACTCCCTGGGATGAGGCTGTGGAGTCAAAGCACCCCATTGTATCTCTAAAACCATGGGAAATAAGAGCAGGGGGTTGGTGTTTTTAATGATTACAATACCATTGATGATGATGATGGTGATGATGATGTTGTTGATAATATGATCTTTTCCCTGAGCACCTACTTAAAACTGTAGCCCCTGATGCTCCCTAAATTCCTTCCTGTTTTACTTTTCTCCATAGCACTTATTTACATATTCTATATTTTATTTATTTATTTTTATTGTTTACTCCTAGTACCCCTTGAGTGCATACTTCCCGAGGGCTGAGATTCTAACTTTTTTTTCTCCAGCTGCTGCAATGCTAGTGCCTGGAACAGTGCCTTGCACATAGTAGTTGCTCAATGAAGAATACTTGTTGAGTGAATACATGAATGAATGAATAATCTTTCCTGTCAGAAGTTCTCAGACTCGGAATGCAAAAGTGAAATACACTGTGTAAATAAAAATCATTTTTGGTCTGTTTCTTACTATATCACTGTGCACTCAGTAAGCCAGCTCATTATAAATGTAAGAATATCTCTCAAAGTCACTGTAAATTATTCTCCCCACAAACCTACAAACTTGATTAAAGAAGGTTTGCTTTGTAAAGCATAGGTTTTGAACTTGGCTTCAAGGAGTCTGTGAACACGTTAAAATTGTAGGCAAAGTTTTGATTTTTTTGTGCATTTTAAGTATTTTTTATTGGGAAGGAATCCATAATATTCATCACATCTTCATTGCTTTAACAAACAACAACAACAACAACAATTAAGAACCACTGCAATTTGAAACAATGAAGTATCGCTGGAGGGAGAGATGTTGGGATATCCACGTTCCCGTGAACTTTCCCAGTGACTGCTGTGCCATTCTGGACAAATAACTGCTCTTCAGTAAATGGGGCTGAGACTCGGAGGTTAATGAGGTCACAGGGAAAGGAGAGAGGGGACAGTGGTTGAAAGGCACAGTGGGACGGGATGAATGCAGGTGTCTGTGTAACCCCCCCCTCCCCTTCTGCTTAGAACAGGGAAAGTAACAGAGGAAAAGAAAGAAATTATGTGAGTAAAATAATAGTTGATGCACTGGGGAAATTTGGCTTATTATTCAATAGTTTTTCCAGGCTTCAGAATGACTTCTAATCTAAAAACTGCAGTAAGTGGAAAGCCACATAATCACATATGATAACGGACCTCTCTCTTCTGTCACTTGAGAATCTCCTGTTGGTTTTCCTACTACCCTTCCTGTTTTACGTTTATTTAACCAACTTCAGGAAGACAAGAAAAACCATTTCTGTATAATTCCTGTTTTTAATTCATACCCCCAAGGAATAGATGGAAAAAGAGTTGTGTTCCTTTTTTTGTTTTGTAATACCAAAACTTTGAAAGAGTTTAATACACAATAAAAGGAATTCAACTAAATGTCAAGATCTAAATGAAAGGATTCTAATCGACACATCCATTCGACAGCATCCATGCTTCTGTCCGTGCTAAGGCTCCAGCCTCTCTAAGATCCTGGGGTTCTGTGAGTTTTAGAACCTCTAGGAGACTTCCAGGAGGGCTTAGGAATCACCTTGGCCAGCTTTTGTCCTTCTGTTTGTGTCTGGGAACACTGAGGCCCAGGGCAGGACAGGGAAGCAATGTGACAAATCCTGTTAACTAATGCAGAGCTGCTGCTTCCCAGTAGTGTGTGTTTTGCTGTATCACAACCTCCATTAAGATGGTAATTCCAGGGAACCAGTCATGAGGCTATCCCCAGCTTAGACACCCCTTCCAGACTGGCAAGAACGAGGCAGTGTTCCTGACTTACAGTAGTTACGAGCCATGAATCCCACGAAGCCACTAGGATTTGTTGAGTTCTAAAGGGAAACAGCTGTTGCTCTAAAACACTAAGTCAGATAAGCAATTTAATAACTTTTGAATAACCTGAGAAACTGACTATTCTAATCAAGCTGGGTGACTCACAGAAAGCCTTTCGCATGACTTACTTGCTTTGGTGTTTCAACGAGGACTTGTTTAATTAGATGGTGATTATGATTTAATATGTGCTCTGTTACTTGAACTGGAGTCCAGGATTCCAGGACTGAGGACTTTTTCTTAACAAGTTAAAGATCTCGCTGTGGTAATCATTAGTACTGCTCATAACTTCTCTGGTTTTCTCCACCTTCTAGGCACATGGTAGGATTGCACTGCTCAATCCATGCCTTTTGAGTTTAGGCATGGCTGGGTGATTTGCTTTGGTCAATGAAATGTGAATGGAAGTAATATTACTTTAAAATTTTGAATACTAGTTCCAAATTTTAATCTTATTGGTTCTTTTTCTTCATCGTAAAGTGTAATCCTATTAGGACCCCGATTCTTCTCTTCCTTTGCTCCTATTAGTTTGATCTACAAGTGAAAGTTCGAAGATCATCCTGTAAGGGATCTAGATGAGAAATGACTTTGAGCGACTTAAATGTGCAAGATATTTTGCTCTCAAAGCACACCCCTCTTGAGGTCTTGGAATGGGTGGAAGGACCACGGTGCTTACCTTTAGAATTCTGGTGGGCATTATGAGATAAGATACTAGAAAATAAGCAGTAGAAATAGTAGAAACAAATCTGTATAAAAGTTTACATTCCTTTAATCTTTAATCCCAGTCTGTGGATGTTGAGGAATGATACTGATTCCATTTAGTTTTGTGCCTGAGTTGCTACTAAGCAGATTTGAATCTCTTTAAGAGCAACAGAGAATAAGACAAACCAAAAATTGACACTTGTTTTGTGTGTGGTTTGTTTAACAAACTTGAAAAGACTCAGCTACAGCACCAGCTGTCCCGCTGATACCTACTTGGTAGGGCTGCAGGTGTGCAAGGCCTTCAAGTGCGGCTTCCATGTTGCAATGGAAACAGATTTCTCATCAGCTGCATAGCTACGCCAAACGCACTGCACGTGGCATACGTGGGCACATGAAAAAGAAAGACAAATGACAGCAGGAGATAGAATAAAATGAAAAGGAAGATTATTAAGTGACTACACATCATTTCCTCATCATTCTTAGCCTTGATAAATAACCAAAGGAGGAAGAAGACTGCTTGGGCATTTTCAGCTGGCTGTTAAACATATCTCACCACATCAGAATTACTTTGAAAACAAATCACACCAAAAAACAAAGGTACTGAAAGTATAACATAATGTAATTCTTAAATTGGTTATAGAAAGACACTATATTGTCTGAAACAAAGAAAGTAATGATTGACTGGTTCAGTAAATATTGATGCCCAAGATACTAATTAGATAAACTACCTGAGCATAAACATGCATTCCAGGAATTGATCTTTAATCAATATTTGATAAGATAGAGATAAAGAGTTATGGAAAATCCACCATGCAACTAGTAAACTAACTAGTAAACTAATGGCCACCAGGGTTTGTTAATGATTTAATTAGTGAAATCCCTGAAGTTGACAATGAAGGTAGTGATAACAAGAAGTAGAGCTAAGACAAGATAGGGGAAAATGTATTCTCTGGGAATATAATTGAAAAGCACCTAAGAATTTAATGTCATGATCTCTGAATATGTTTATAGTTCTTTGATGTAAAACACAACCTCTATTTCATATAATTATACCTGACATACATAATACAAAGTATTTTCATGTAGACCTCACAATCAAAGTGTGGGTTAAGACTCCTACTTTGTAGATGAGAAAATAAAAGCTCAGATAAATGAAGAGGTTTATACAAGGTTGGTAGAGTTGAGACAATATATCAAATTGCCTGGCTCTCAGTCCTAGGCTCCTCCACTGGGATTTTTGCTGACTGCTTGAAGACTGTTGTTGGAAAAGCTTCCTTCTGAACTGCTCATTTGAGAGACTGCCTGAACTTACTTTATCATATAGATTTTGAGAAATTTCTTCCTTTGTAATGAGTCCACAAACATCTCTAGTGAACAAGTGTTTACCCCAATCTTCTCAGTGAAAGTTGTTTTTATTATAATTCATCAATCAAAGCATTCTATTTTATGTGGCAAATTCATTTAAATGGGTCATATCCCTACTATGTTACCATCAGTCATGATTTTGAAATCTACAATGAAGAAAAAGGTCATTTAATAATATTCCTTTTCCTGAGAATATCATTGAATAAATGTGTGCCAAATAAGAGTTAAAAACTGACACAACTACTTTGGAGTACTGCCTGGCAGTATCTTATAAATCTGAACACGTACCTATCCTATGATACAGCTACTTACTCCTAGGAATATACTCAACAAATGTGCTTTTATCTATGCTCACCAAAAGATATGCACTAGATGTTGGTTTCTTAACAGACTAGGGCTGAACATGCTCAAACACCTATCAACAGTAGAAGAAATGGAAAACTCATGTTATATTCACAAAATGGAATAGTACATGGCAGTAGTACACTGTAACTACTCAACAATATGGATAAACTTCACATGAACAATGTGAAGTGAGAGAAACAAGACAAAAAGAGTACATTTCTAAAAATTACAAAACCAGGGAAAACTAATCTATGCCGTTAGAAGGTAGCACAGAGGATGCCCTTGTGGGATAGTGATTGAGAAAGTTACACAGGAGATCACGTTCTGTTTATCTAAGTGCTGGTTACACAGGAGTGCTCAGTTTCTTGGGAAATGTGCTCTTTTCTACATTACATTTCAATAAAATTTCAGGAAGTGACACAAAAACTAGAAAAATATATAGTAGGACCTGAGGGATTTTTAATATTTTTGAGGAAGGCTTAAATGATTGAAGCAGGGTTCCCTGCCTGGAGCCTTGCTCACATGGCTCATGTTGATTTAACCTACAAATCTGTGGAAATTTGTGTTCAGCATCTTGGCACCTTTCAGGGGATAAAGCGATTATCATTGTATCATCTTAAAATATTAGTTTTTGTAAATATTTACACACAATTTATAGAGTGATCTAGAGTAATTAATAAAAACACATGGATTTATTATTGCAACTTCTTCTGTAGCAGTGAGGCCCAGAGATTGTCCAGTGCTGTGTTGGCACAGATGGCTGCTTTAATTAATCAATTTCCATAGAAGAAATCACATATATATGAACTCTGATACTTTGAAAGCAAGACTCACATTAAACTAGAAACGTATAGCAGGTCTGTGCAATATTAGATACCAGTGAACAAAGTCCAAAACAATAATACAATGAAAAATGGGACCAAGGCATTACCTGTTAATGTTATAAAGAATTGGGGGCAAAAGAAGCCACCGTGAGAAAACTGAAGATTTTCTTTACAATAAGACTTGGCTTTTTGCTCTTTCTCTTTTTTCTTTTTTTTGGCAGCTGGCCAGTATTGGTAACCTTGGTGTTACCAATACCATGTCTATCCAAGTGAGTTAACCAGCCAGCGCCTTCTTGCTCTTTTTCTATCAAATTGACCTCAACAGCTAAGCTCTTGTTCCCTTCATTACTCTTCTTTTAAAAATGCCCTATAAATAAGAGATATAGAAGGAGCGAGTGGCATCTATCACAGGGCTGGTGTTAGTTAGCAGTGAAAATGGACATGCAAAGTGTAACTCTACTCTTACACTCTAATAACTTTGTCCTGTCCTTAGCTCTCTTTCTCAGCTAATTGCTTCTAGTAGCTGAACTTCAAGCACACATCCACGTGATGCAGTAGCGGATGTTCCTATATTTAAAGCCAAAATCACACAGTGGTTGGCAAGAGAAAAATAACACCCTAGGGGGATTTTCTATGGTATATATACTCCAAAGGACAAGACGACAAGAAGCAAAATGAAAGCCAAGTTTACCATTTATCAGGTAATGCTGGTGCTCTAGGCAGCCAAACAAATTTGAAATTTGATCTATAATTATAAGTACAAAGTGAACATAATTCAGTTTTTTGGGAGTGTTTAGTTTGTATTGTTTGGAGCATTACAGCTACAGCACATTTGACTCTTTCTGGAAATGGTCCAGAGAATGTCAGCTGACAATCCAAAAATATAATTAACATGGCATTTATTTTTTTCAAGGTACAGAGTTTAAAATGTCAGAGACCTGAAAGATTTAGGATATAAATCAGCAATCCCTTTCCCTACCTCTCTTCTCACTAATTTCTGTTCCTTAGAGGCAATCCCTTGAATTCTTGTAGTTGTTGCTTCTATTATTAAGAATCCTTATTTTTTAGGGATTATGTTCCTACTTATATTTTTGATTTTTCAATTTTAGGTGTGATCAATTCACTTCCTATCATGAAAGATAATAACATAGCCCACTTATATGCCCTCCTCCCTGCCTCTCATCCTCCCAAAGTTTATATATCACAATTTTTAGTTGTTACTATTTAGTGTTTGCATTATTGTGACCATGTAACTGTTGTTCCCAGTTTAGCAATGTGATATACTATGACTACTTTTACACAGCCTTTTGTTTTTCTTGGAGTTATTATTGCCCTATTTTAATGTTTTGATTTGCCTATACATATCTATTATGAATACATTCCCTATCTCTCCAACAGAACTATAAAATTCCTCTAGTCAAATACATCATGAAATCTGTCAGTTCCATTCTTTTGTTTCCTTGAAGATCTTTCTCCCATAGCTCTTGCCTCCTGCTTGCTGTGTTCTCAGGGCACACTGTGGCTGTTGTCCTGGGACTTCCCTTCCCTGTCACAGAGATACCCTTCACTCTTTCCTGTGTGGAATCTCATTTCCTGGATCCCATGTCTCTCTCCCTCTTAGTTTATCTTCATGTTTTGGAAGAGCAATTCTATCCAAATAGCTTCTTGAGTAAGGGTAAGTGGTAGGTAAACTTTTGAGATCGTAAACGTCCAAAAATATCTTTGCATTACTCCACATTTGCTTAATGGCTTGGCTGGGTATAGAATTCTACATTGGAAATAAGTTTTTTACATAATTTTGAAAATATTGTCTCACTATCTTCTAATTTGAGGGTAACTAATGTTCTCAGGTCCAATGCCATCCTGATGCTCAATCTTTTGGATTTGTACCGTCAGAAAGCATTTAGGATCCCCTTTTTTGCAAGTGTTCTGCTATTTCACTATGATAATCTTGCTGTGAAGCTTTTGATTCTCAGTGCTGGGCATTTGGTGTCCTCTTTTACTGTGGTCAATCCTGTCCTCTAGTTCTGGACAATCATAATATAATGTTTCTTTGGTAAAATCCTCTCCTTAGTTTCCGTGCACTCTATTTGAGGTACCCCTATTCATTGGATATTGGAACTTCTGGAAGGGTCCTTCCATTTTTTTTTTTAATCTTTTTTTTCTTATTTTCCATCTCTTTTTTTCTACTTTCTGGGAGATTTTCACAACTTTATCTCTTCTATTTTTAAAATTTCTGCTGTCATATTTTTCATATCTAGAATTTTTTTGTTTTGTTTTCTGAGTCTGTTCTTATCAAGGACTGAAACACTAAAAAAGAAGTATAATTTCTGTGTAAGTGGTTTGAGCTTGTTGACCGGTGGCCTCACTTTAGAGGTTAAGGGGTGAAGACCAAGTTATTATGTTAGGGGAAGCCAAAGTTTCAGTAGATAATTATTTGTCTTTTGGGTCAATTAGCTTCCTTAAAGGACCATCTTCAAATCTCTTCCCTTAAGGAAATTAAGCCTATCAGCATTTATTTTACAAACTTTCACTTAATTCCCCTGTGTCTGTTTCCAGTAGAGCATCTTGGCTTCACTCTGAACCAGTCAAACTTCTCCAGAAGTAAACCTCTAACACGGGAACTCTTAAAGAATCTTTAAGTGCGAATCTCGAGGCTCAGCGATGGATGAATGAGGATGCAGCTGCTACTTTTTGAAAGGAGTAATGGATTCAGATTCAGACAGCAGGGATTTGAGTCCTAGCTCCTCCTGGGCTTGTCTTGAGGATTGAGTGACATAATGTATTAGAAACACTCTGCAAACTAAAAAGCACTTCATGAGTCTTAGGCATTATTAATAAAACTGTGACATTTGGGCAGGTATTCAAAATGTTACTGAGAGCTGATTTCTTTTCCCAGACTGCTCCACTTGAAATGAAAAGTTAATTTAAATGAATCATGCAAAGATATTGACACAGCTAGATTTGCTGCTAGCTGCTGGGGTTTTAAACTTTTTCCTAAAACCCTGAGATGCTGGTTAATTTAGTTCTCTTACCAACCAAATGACAAAGCAATTTGGCTATCTCAGCTGCCCTTTTAGGAAGATAGTGGCTCTGGCTTATAACAAATGAGATGCTTTTGGTCTTGATGCTTTGTGTGTTCAGTAAACCAAGTCAGGTTTATTGGGTAGGAAAATGAATGGATCAGCAGGTGAAGCTTGTTTTTCAATCTAGTGCATCGTTAGATTTCTAGAATATATAATCAAGGCTTAAAGCCCTGAAATCCATCTAAAGACAACAGCAAGGAAAAACAATAGACAAATTTAATAATTATATTATTATTCCTATGTCTAATAAATAAATTAATTGCATTTGTAGGAAGAAACAATTGTTTTTTGAATTAGTAGATTCTACTTTGATTAATGAAACTATAATTAGATTTTAAAGGTATTCTTGAACATTTCAAACCTTGCATTTTGCATTCTTTTAAAAAAAGAACATATAAGTTGGAGTTTTAAGAAAAAGGAAAATTCATGATTTCACTCCATTGTTACCTACATTTGTACAAGTTCAATTGCTGATCACAATATATGTTACATAACCAAGTTCCATAAAATGAAATTGTAGACCTTCAAGCAAAACTGTTCAATCAGCCTTTTCTCTACCTTTTATGGGTTACCTGTGAGGGAGGCCTTACCTTGCTTTGGCTGTGGACGTGTAAGTGCCTCTGCTCCAATGATGTGCGGCAGGAATAGCAATTTATTTTCAAGTTCAATTGGAAACTGTTTTTGCACAATTTAGTAGTCTAGAATGATAAGTTAGATCAGGAAAGTTTCTGCTGTTATTTTCTATATCTGTCTTGTGCAATATGGTAGCCAATAGCCGCTTATAGCTATTGAACACTTGAGAAGTGTCTAATGCCACTGAGAAACTGAATTTTAAATTTTAATTAAATTTAAACAGCTGCATGTAGCTAATGGTTAGTGTACTGGGCAGCACAGCTCTATATAATTGGAACTAATACATGCATGAGAAATTCTTCAAAAGGCTCATTTTTTAGCAGAACAGCTGATATTCTAAGAAGTCTTATATGTGTAAGATGTACAAGTATTATTGATTCCATATGTAGACAGGGCTTGCTGCCCAGATGGATGCTAAGAGCCTATGGAGTAACTTCTGCACTTGGAAAACATTGCTCTAGAGTGAAGGGAAATTAAAGGATAAGAATAGTAAAGAGAAAAATGTATTAGAAGTATGGAAACATGCATAATCAGTTACGAAGTGCTAAGGGATGAAAGGCTATGAGTTCTAGGCCTCAGGGTATTTTGTGTGTGTCCTAAAGTGTGTGACTCCTCTTTTCATCCTGCTGATTATTGCTCACCAACAGACCTTTGTTTTTATTATTTTTTTATTTTTATTTTTTATTTATCATTATACAATGTAATTGATTTTCATGGCCCTTTACCAATTCCTCCCTTTCCCCCTTCCCTCTCTCCTTTTCCCACCCCTGACAACCTCAGTTATGTTTTCTTTTTTTTAACAAGTTCAAGGAATTATTGTGATTGTTGTGTCTTATTTTTTCTACTATATGTTTATTTATTTATTTACTTATTTTTGTTAGCTCCCACATATAAGTGAGAGTACTGGCATCAGATCATCAACTCCTACTACTTAGGGAATCTTTTCCTTTAAGAAAATAAAATGTACTTTCTCTTTAATGTTCTTTTATTAAAACCTGGAAAATGAAAAAATAGAGAATCTCAGTGGTTTGCATTGGAAGTCATGCCCAAAGGTCCATTTTCTTGTCAATAGTTGCAGAATAGCTTGATGTAAAACTTAATATCTTCATTTAGTCATTAGCTACAAATAGATCTTCTTCACTGTATAACTGAATCCCTAGCTTCGTTTCTGTTGAGGTACCGCATACCATGGCCGTAGAGAAAGGCCAAGGATAGGGTTCATGGTGATTATTTCCTACCAACCCACCCACTCAAACATACAGTCTAAACTAAGAAAACGTGCTTGTTACTCAGCATAAAGACAAGTCTCCTTGTGCTTTGGATCGCCATCCCAAGTCCCTATAGGTTAGAAGTTCTGAAGCTACTACTGCCTGGAAGGAAGGGAAGAAACTTTAGATTGTAGAATTATCTTGTCCATAATTTAATGACAACTCCTCATTATGGAGCTAGCAAAATAAATATTTTGTGATTCTTAACCTGGGTCTAGGATGGTTCTACTCCCAAAAGATATGAATGGCAAAAGGAGAAGCATTCCTGTTAGTGCTGAAACAAATCCTGAGTTATTGAAAACAAAATGAAATGCTAAATAATGACCTCTATATTAGGAGCTAGCTTCAAATAATATGCTTACTGTTTCACATTCTCAAGCATTGATGTATTATGTATTGATGTATACCAGCTCTCAAAATAGGATGAACATTTCAAGTTGTTGCCCTAGATGGCATTAAAAGCAATTCCACAGGTACTAAACTTTGACATTCTGAACAAATATGTTGTTCTTCAGAACAGTCTTATACATCTGGCTGGAGAAAGTAATTATAATGCAGGGAACAATGCCATATTCTGCTCCATCGCTTAATCAATTATGTTTCGCCAAGTAATTCATAAGACATATTAGTCATTCTGGGAGCTGACCTCTGCATGGCCTTGCTGACATGGTTAATTAATCTGAACAATGCATGTACACTGCTGAAAATATATACTTTTCTGTTTGGGAGACGGAAACTCCTGACCAAATCCAAGACTGTACATTAAGTTCCGATTTCATCTACGAAGCAATGAAGTGCAGAGACTAGAAAATGACCCAGCAAGTACTTATGGAGACAGATGTTGCCATCTACCTATTACATTGACATTTACCTGAATGAGGTTGGCAGCTGGGTTCCTTCTTTTCTCAAAGTGTTTCTGGCGGTGCTGTTCTTGTACTTTTAATGCAAAACCTGAGCCAAGAATGCCCTGGAACAAAAGACAAAAATAGTACTTTAAAAAAATTTCAAAAGCACTGTTAAATAATACAAATATTAAAAAAACTCTAAAATGGTCTAAGAGAAGACAAATAGTATGTCACCTGTCCACAAACATAGATTTATTAAAACAAATACCGTTTATATCTATTATAGTACCATCAGCCAATGGCAAGTTGTTGGTCAATATTTATAACACTTCTGTTCTTTTGTAAATCAATTAGGCATCACCATTTATTCTCTTGTGGTATAGTAAAAGGCACCATAATTATAAATAAAAATCACAATTAAAAAAATTTTCTTTGTGTGGCTTTCTCCATGACATTTCTTTATGCTTAAGTTAGAGTGACTGGTCTTACCCAGGGATGGAATTTGGAGGACATGAATTCTGGTTTTGCACCAAGCTGGATTTTAAATTTGGGAGAGTTAAAGTCTTGCTGCTGTGGACAAGGGAGTACTTCTAGCACTTCAATGAAACTCTGAAATTTTATTTTCTCCATCCATAAAATAGAGGAGAGGGGAGTGTTTAAAATCTGTCCCTGCTGTAGTCCTTCATGGCGCTATAATTCTACACCTGTCAAAGTAAAAGTAAAAGGGAGAGGGGGACAGTTATCCAGCTGAGACAGATGCTCAGTTTTAAAGATATACAGTAGAAGGTTTTCCATTTTGCCTGTTTGTAGAGTGAAGACAAGAGCATGGGTCACTGCAGAAAACATTCCTACTCTCCTCAGTTATAATCCCACACTTTCAGCATCCCTTACCTTCTTGGTTTTGTCTCACCTATTCAGATTTTGGTGTTGGTAAGATTAGTATCTCCTCCTATGTTTACATTAGTTTTTTGATTACTTTGCTTACCTTCTGCTTATCATCTGATCCACCAAAATTCTGGCTCTTTGATGTTCCCCCCTCTTTTCAGTTTGCTTTGGTCTAACATTTGTGAAATCAAGCAGCTTTGTCTCAGCCTGGGGTTGGCTTTCAGTGCTTGCTAAATTCAGTCTCTGGGCTTTGTCTCTAACTCTTGACTTTATGGGCATAGGATTTGAAGCTCCACTGCTTTCAAGTTTGTGCATTTTACTTGCTAGCTACAAATGATTAGCTTTTAATTAAACTTCAAGGAATCTAATCCTTAGGTTAAAGATGAGCATTTTATAAGCAGTAAGTCAGTATTTGCCACAGGTAAGGAATGGTTGTTTTTCTTTTCTTCATATTTTTTTGAAGCAAAAGATGTTATAGGCTGCCTGGAGAGGTGGTGGGTTTTTCATCTTTAGGAGGTGTTAAGTCTTGGCTGGATGACAACTTGGCTGTGATATTGAGCTCTAGATGGCCTTTAGCCTTCCTTCTTATCTAGGGGTTGCACAATTCTGAGTGCATCTGTTACAATAACCAGACAATAAGTAATGCAATCATGTTTAAAATAATTATATAATAATACTATTTGCTATTAATGAGCAATGATCTAGTGAATTATTAATTAGTGTAAATGACTGTACCATGAAATTAGAAATTACATTGTAGGTTCTGTTTTCCATCTCTTTTTCAGTGACAGTCTCATGTTGTCTGAGATCTCCGCCTCACATAGGTTGGGAATGCACAAACTAAGCTTTATAAAAAATTGGTCTCTATGGTCTGGGTTGTAGATTTAAACAACATTTCCCTCCGTTTAGAGGTTATAAAAATGGCTCTCCACAAGTGTGAAAGTCTAATTTAATGAAAAGATTTATACAAGTTAAAGGGTTTACTAAGTGTATATGCACATGCAATATAATAATATAATGCAATATAATGTTATATGTAAGTGAATTATTACACCATTTTACAACTGGATAGTTTTCACCCACCATGGCGCTCATTTAAATAAACTTGCTCAATACTAGGGTTACAAGGAAATATAAAGACAGGACAGACCTTGATAGTTCAAAATCAAAAGTGGTCTGTGAATATGAGGGTACTTCCAAACATTTGTGAAAAATAGAATTAATAGATAATATGAATCTTTCCATGACATTTTTGAAGTACCTCATATAAATATGCTCAAGCCCTTGGTAATTTAGTTAAGTCTTTATGTTGCTAGGTTATGACTAGAACAGAATAAAATTATATTCTATACTATTGGTTTAAGTTCAACATCTAAATTCTTAAATTCCTTTTTATTTGTTTGAAAAATAATGATACTTTTATACGTTGGTATAGGATTTTCATTTTGGAAAATTTTCACAGGTATTATGCTATAAATTTTCATAACTCTGCAATGCACCAAGTCAAGAATCAGTACATTTATATAATGTGAGAGGAAGCAGGTACAGGGAGTGTAAGTAATTATAAGAATATTAGGTGCTGTGACCACTGCCAAAACCTGTGTTTCTGATTTTCTAAGTAATAAAGTAGGTTCTTATAGAAAAAAAATGGCACTCCATCTCCAAATCCAGATTAACTCCAGTCATTTGTAACTCCTAATTTTTTCCTGCTATTTAAAGTCAATTAGGAAAGATAATACAAATCTTCCCACGAACTTTTTGAAGTATCTTTGTATTATACGTACATATATTATGCGCATATGTGTGTATAATCCACTCATATGGAACATAATTCAGATTTTGTAGACACTGAATTAACAGCAATAGCTACCACTTTTGAGCACTTACTATGTGAATGAGGTTCAGAGTTAAATACCTTTTGGAAAATGAAGACAGGCCCTACATAGCACAAATTTAGCATCTTCCAAACTAACTAAAATGTGCTTAAAATCACATTGGCATTGCATAGAAACATATATTAGTAGATAGCAAATGTTTGCTACATATCTCTCGCAGCAGACCGTGCATTACAGTAGTTATTAAACCAGACCTGCTCTTTGTCTCATTATGGCTCCATTCCAATTTTCTTCCACCTTTCTCTTACTACACAGCTCAATGCACCTAAATACAAGTCTGTTAAAATTAAGTCTATTATTATATGTATGCATAACACACACAACACACAACATGGCTTAGTCTTTGAATATATGCAAATTTTTAGAAACTGAGTTCTGCTTTGATTAATTTTCTAAGGTAAGAAGATTCAAATGTTTAGGTTTTAAGTTTTTGTACTATGCTGAGAAGTCCTAAATAAATACCAATTAGATAGGAAATATGTTTTGGTAAACATATTTACTCCTGGTTACTTTCCAGATTAAATGAGCCTAATTTGTACCCCACACATGGCAAACAGGCTATGCTGAAAGATACTTTTTTTTAACAGTTGTTAATATTTTATTATATACAATAATTACATTTGTTAGCATTGCTAATGATTACAGTGGCTAACATTTATTTATTGAATGGTTAACATCTTAAGTTAAACAGAATGAGTCTTTGCACTGAATCTACTAGCTAGATGTCTCAAGGAATTCCATGTTTACAAAACTCAATTTCATTATCAATAAGAAGATATCCTTAGCAGGATTATTTAGCCGGAAGGAAGGGAGTGGTCTAAAGAGGAGAAAGACCTGTTCATCAGGGTGACACAGAGGACGTGGGGCTACCTCTGCCAGCTCAATAGCCCAAGGATGGAGTGGGCCCCAGAGGAAGTGACCCTCTGGTGGAGCTTGGGCAGTGTGGCCTGTGTGAATCTGTGATGTGTAGGACAGTCCTCCTGCAGGAGGACTAAAATGAGGAAAAATGGGGAAACGTTCTTTTGAGGGTAAAATGGGGAAAGGTTTTTTTCTTTCTTGGTCCTCAAGTTTCCTGGGTGGGAGGAACCCCAGACAAGAGTAGCCTATAAATCCACATCTAATTTTCTCAGCAAAATGCCAATGTGTTCTAAATTTCAATAGAACAACACTTTGGCCAGTGGGTGCACAGGACATGGTGATATTTCCAGAGACATTTCTTTTTTTTTTTCTTAAGATATATATCAATCATTTAGTCTTTCATTCAATATATAAAAACTCAGCACCTGCTGTGAGGTTGTAGTAAAAAGAGCCATAATAGAGGCTACTTTTCTTGGCATTGTTAGGAAATGTTCTGTTCTGTGCAAGCAAATTTTTCAGATTTCCAACACGTGTTAGTTTAATTTGCATATAAAAAATTGTAATCACTTTATTGGAAACACTTCCAAGAATAACTACATAGTCTCTGACATGTAACCTACCACGGCCACAGAGTTTAACTCCCTGTGATGGTCTAGAATTCCATCACGGGGACCAAGTATTTCCCTGTGTCGGATGAAGTCAGCTTCCAGAGGTGGACTGACACTAAAGCTAACTGGCCCAGGTCTTTACACAATTTGAGCACTTATGTCTGCTTGTTTCTTACATATTTTCCTTTCCCTCCCTCGCTGTTAGTCTTTCACCATATCCTCCTGTGGTAGTGTTTGTTCTATCAGCCTCCCTTTACATTTGCTGTCTATGATCTTCAAAGAATTGTGAAACTACGTAGGTCAGTTTATCAGAAACTTCTCTAAGACCAGGTTATGAATTAGGTCTCAAGAGCTCCTATGAGGCGCACCTACATCATTGTCTGTTTTAACACCCCAGAGGTTGGCTACTTACTCATTTGTAGTTTTTGCTGGATCACAGAGGTTGCTATATACATGGCTTCAGGATAAATATAAATACAAAAGCAGCAGGTATTTTGTGCCATTATTTTGGGGAAAACCCCAAGACTGCATTTTACTATTTCTAAAGGTATTTTCCTGCAGGGAATCTGATTATTGAGTGAGTCTCTTCTCTGTTCTGGATTGTTGAGGTTGTCAGATGAGTTGACTTTGGATAAGAGACTTTTTTTGACTCTCTTTGTTTTCATCATTTTGCACCAAGAAGCAGGTGTCTCTAGATTCATACCGGTAAAGGGACATTATATTGAATGTTTTCTTCATAACAAGTACTTGACTTACATTACCACACTGGTCTTTACAAAATTTCTCTGGGCACAATAACTCTTTCTCCATTATATTGATGAAGAAATATACTCAAGATTGCTATTTTTTTTTTTTTTTTTTTAAAGATGACCGGTTAGGGGATCTTAACCCTTGACTTGGTGTTGTCAGCACCACGCTCAGCCAGTGAGTGAACCGGCCATCCCTATATGGGATCCGAACCCGGGGCCTTGGTGTTATCAGCACCGCACTCTACCGAGTGAGCCACAGGCCGGCCCAAGATTGCTGTTTGAGATGATCTGTGTCCCTCTGAAATTCAGATGTTGGTGTCCTAATCCCTAACACCTCAGGATGTGACCTTATTTGAAGATAGGGTTCTTATAGAGGTAATCAAGTTAATATAAGGTCATTAGAGTGGGCCCTTATCCAATGTGACTGGTGTCCTTATAAGAAGAAGAAATTTGGACACAGATGAAACGAAGACAGGATGAAGACAGCCATTTACAAGCTAAGGAGGAG
>NW_007742951.1:0-20213 GCF_000696425.1 Galeopterus variegatus
AAAAAGAAACAAAAATTTGAGATTCTTAAAATTTATTTAAGAAGTATAAAAACATATTTAATTATTGCTGGTGCATTTATTCTGGCCTTTTAAAGACATTAATTACCACGTATCGTCACTATATTTTCTTTCCTTTATAGTCAATAACTTTACTCTAATTTTTCTCTCTCTCTCTCTCTCTCTCTCTTCTTTTTTTTTTTTTTTTTTTTTTTTTGTTCACTTTCATCTGCAACTTTGGATGGGGTTTTAAGTTTACACTTAGTATTACCTAGTCTATTAATATTATAAAGCTTTATATTTTCTTTTAACACCTCCTAATGTAGGTTTAACTCTGTGGTTATATCTTTATTTCCCTTGCAATCTTTTCTTATTTATCAAATTCCCTTTTCATTTCATCCATTGACTAATTTATCCTTATGACCTGTGTTGCTGTAGTAGAATCTATAGGCACATTTTGCACACTCCACACTTTAAGGATGTCGAACCTTCTTGTGAAATTATCTTCTAGATTATACATCAGATATTTCCCAAAGAAATGTTGTTCCTCTCATTCCTTTGGATGCTGATAACTGGACAAAGCTTTACTGGGCCTGCATATTGGCATATTGGTGGGCAATTTCCTTTCTTGTCCAGCATTAGTCGACATGCATGATGCCTGGTTTTCTTTGTTGTCTGTTGATCTTCCGTGTAGATCCAATCCCTTTCTCATTCTGTAGAGAGCAGGCTGAAGTGCACAGACAGCAGACCACTTCTGGTCTGGTGGAAGACTTAGAATCCCTCTGCTGCAATGAGCATCATCAGTTTACTATCCTCTGTGTCTGTTTCTGTTCTAAACTGATTTGATCGAATATATGAAAAGCTAAAATTGTCTCTAGGGATCTTTTGTCTTTCCCTCTGCTTCATTGAACCTACAATTTCCAGAAACTATCAAACTACAATAACACTTCTTTCAAAGGTGTTTGTACAGTTTGCAGTCTCTGTCAGAAGATGGAAAGATGGTGGCCTGGGTCAGTATTCTGACAAAGCCTACTTTGTATTTTGAGGTGAGAAGCATAAATGGTAATCATAATGCAAAATTTAGTTTATTCCCTGACATTTTAAAGAGCCAGAGCAGACATTTTAAACTAGAAGAATTTCAATTGAAGTTAGTTTGTATTTTCCCTCCAAGTTATATGCATAAACCAACTCCAGATATATTATATCAAAACCTTCAGGGAAGAGGAGCAGGAAAGTATGTTTTTAATTTCTACTTTCAGAGGTACTGATCCCAACTTTTCGTAAAGCACTATTAATAGAAAGAGAGGTGTTTGATTGTCCAGTTGATGTAAGCCCTGATCCTCCAAATCATTAGAAAGCAATGAAAGCTGTACTCATTTTTTTCTAGTAGACTTTGTGTTTCATGAGAAGAGTCTAGGAAATGATGACCAGTTAAGGTCAGGGATGTTTTTTTCTCTATTTGGCTCCAGTTTTCTTAGTAGGGATTCCTAACAACATTTTGGTGCTATGTTGTCTGTAAACCTTAGTATTAGGTTGTCTGTGAGTTTCTGTCTTCTCTCTTTTGCTTCATAAGTAGTTTTAGTAAATATTCAGAAGACTGTATCAAGGGACCCCAGCTATATGAAATTTTGTACAGGAATTCTTGAAAATTACTTTTAATGGCACTTAGAACTACATTAAGGATGTGTGGAAAATTCACTTAGAACAACATATATCTTGATTTATGTAACAAAAGGAATTTATGTTCATTTAAATGCTACTTCACATTCTTTCCAATTGTAAATTTATATGAGCTTAAATTGTTTTGATTTATTTTGATAAATATGTCTGTACACTTGCCTCTCACATAAGGGTATGACTCTTGCTTTAATGTTGGTGACATTGCAAGGTAATACTCTCCTATTCATTTTTTCCTTATTTCTAATTAAGCATTTTTTTAAAAGTATTGGCTGTGTTGCAAAGTGTTTGATCCTTCAACATACACCTGGGAGTGTCCCATTTTATATTTTGAGGTAAGAAACACAAATGCTAGCCGAATGCAAAATTTCTTTCATTTCCTGCCAAAGTTTAGATTCTATTTTTGCCAAAGTAGAAGAAAAGCACATTATACAGGATATGCCTCTCTGGTTGTTAGTTCTCCTGCCAGTTTTACTTTAGCACCATAGAGCTGCGACAGCAGATGGACTCCCCAAGTTAGCACTTGGAATCGAAAGGTGTTTAAAGGACTGTGGTGGTAAGTGCAATTCTTTAATGAGAAATTGTAAGAAAGGGAAAGAGGAAAAGTAACTTATTAAATTGTGCAACTAAATAGCAAATTTGAGTTATTCAGCAAGCATTCTTGTATGTGTCTCAGATATTGTATTTGGGATGAAGAGATCACTATGAGTCTGCTTCTCAAATTTAATAATAAAAAAAAAATCAGTAGTCAATTCTCAGATCTTATCTTACTTGTCAGCATTTGGCACAGTCGATTACTCTTCCTTCTAAAAACCATTCTTCACATTTATATGGTCTACACATGAAGGTTTTTTCTTTTTCTTTTGGCCTCACTGGTTGCTGCTACTCAACTCCTCAGTCCCCTTTCTGGAACTTTCTCCTCTTCATATGTTGTGAATTTCAGAATGCCCCGGATCGCAGTCTTCAGATCTCTTTGCTTTCCCAAGTAATCTCATTTAGCCTCATAGCTTTAAAAGCTATTATATCCTGATGACTCCAAAATTTATATATTTAGTTCGAACCTCTAATAGGAAGTAAAGTCTTGAATTTTTGAAAGCAGTCAAAAATACTCACTTGAAAGCCTATTTCATATTTCAAAAATATAAACCCCAAAGTTCTACTTTCTATAACTTGATCTACACCTTTTCTTCATATCAATCAATGATACTAGTTTTACCTCTACCCATTTTGTGGCATTTACTCTCCTATAATAAACAACTGGAAAACTAGACTAATTATAAGAGGCAGCTGTTCTCAGCCATTGGACAAGAGAAAGCACAACAGTGTGCAGAAGCTAGCATAGAAAAACAACCCTCAGTAATCCTTTCCTTCTTGTACTCACACCCTGGTGTATTTGCCCCTCACATTGAATAGGACTCACCTATGCAACCAGTGTGATTTTGTATTTTGTAGAAATTATGGGTGTGACTTCCAAGGCTAGATTATGAAAAAAAAATGTGATCCCTACCTTGCTCTTTTTTTCTTTGGATGTAAATAAATAAAGATAGTCAAGCAGGTTATAGAGATGTCCATACGCCGAGGATATGAAATCTCCTGCTAATAGCCACACAAATGATCAAAGTTGAAATCAGATACTTCATCCCCAGCTGAGCTTCCAGATAACCTCAATCTAAATCAACATATTTACTAAAATCTGTGAGAGAACCTGAGTGAAACCACCAAGAATGGCTATTGCTGGATTCCAGACCCACCAAAAAATGGGTCAAATAATAAATTTATATTGTTTTAATTGCATTTTAGAGATACTGTATTCAGTAATAAATGACTAATACAAATCCAGGAAACCTGGAAGTGGAGAGCTGCTATAACAAATAACTAAAATATGGGGGAAGGTTTTAGAATCAGACAATAAGCAGAAGCTGAAAAGACTCTTAAGAGAGAATTAATGAAATACTAGTGTCTTGAACAGAAGGCTGTTGGACTTTGAAGAGGCAGCCAGTGAGGACTCAAAGGAAAGTGAGAAGAATGTTATTAGAAAATAGAGGAATGGAAACACTAATTATTTAGTGGTAGAAAATTTAGCAACACAGTCATTTGCAGTAATGTGTAAAACAGAAAATGTAGCTAATGAACTGGATAAGCAAGCTAAGGAAATTTCCAGGCAGATTGTTGATTGTGCACCAGGTTTCTCCTTTCTGCTTAAAATAAAATGTGAAGTTTGTTATATATACTTCCATCACTTCCCGTGAAATACACAGCTGGATATAGCATAATTTGCTGATCTATATTATCACAACCCATTGTTTAGTTCTTTACCACTTTTCAAATAAAAACACCAAAATATCCACGTTATACATATTGGTTACCAAATCTCAACAAGTCTGCTCCAGTTTATTCTATCTGTTGTTTCTGAACTTTCCAGAATGCATTGGAGTTCAATCAGCCTTTACTTACTGGATCAGCACTTGTCTTCAGAATTTTGTGATGTATGACAATATGAGAAAGAGAGATTGATAAGAAAATAAGTAAATTTTAGTATTCTGACCTCAAAAAGCAGAAATTATAATAAAGTATAAGTTATCCTTTTCTTAGTGGTTTGAGGCTTGAGAAATTAAATTTCTGAACCCCTGGGAAAAGAGAAGGGGAATGTATAGAGCCCTGTTTTCCAACTCATTGATCTGGCCTTGGATTTAGCATGTCCAGAGAAAAAGTTAAAAGAAATTCAGATGATTGTGTAATAGTGTAAATACTGAAAAAAACAGAAGTCTTTGGCCTGTGGATGAGAAGACTTAAGTGACAGGAGGAACTATGACAATTGTCTCCAAATATTTGAAGGAAGATCATTTGCTAACAGGGTACAATTTGGCCTATCTGACTGTAAAGCACAAAACTAGAATCAATTTTTAAAAGTGCAAAGGGGACATCATCTATTTAACATGATGAAACATATAAAAGAACGCTTCAGTTACGAAATTATGAGCCTGCTAAAGTCATGAGTTCATCACCACTGCTGCAGAAGAGATTCATGGACTTAGGAGAGATTTCAAATTATTCACAATTCCTCTCTAATTCTAAGATTCTGTGTTTTGTTCTTCCTAATATTTTGCTGTTTGAGAAAAAGTATTTCAGTTTCATTGGAATTAAAAGTAATAAAATGGTAATTTTCAAAACACACTCCGTGTTTCTTCACACAGCTTACATTAAAGGCAATGGAATATTTGAAATGTGTTGTTTTATTTTTCTTCTGCGCAAAGCGAGCCAAGGCAAGTGATATAATGTTAAATGTTAATTCTGCTTATTTAATTTTATTTTTCTTTTATATTATTGAAAAAGTAAAAATATCGGACACATGAGTAGGCTAGTTCCTAAGAATTTACATTCACCATTGACATGAAAAGTATTTAACAATGGTTAAAATACAGGCAGTAAATATCAGTAAAGAAACAGATCGTAAATGATTAATTCAGCAGTACCAGTACCTTCCTCAAGATCAAATGCCTTAATATTAATTTATTTGTCCACTGGAAAAAATATTCTGTTAGATGCTGAAGTTACAAAAAATAAATTCGGTCTTCTCCTGAGGATCTCACGGTCTAGAAGATATAGATCTTTAAAATAGTTAATTCAAAAAAGATGAGGAAACAAAATCAAGGTAAATAATAATATGGTGTTTTAGGGGTTAGCACTTAGCCTTCACCACTTGGCAAAGGAAGGTCCATTAATTGCTTTTTCTTGCAGCCTCAGTCAGTCATCCTTGGAAAGAAGAGCTTCTTCTTTGGTGAGATTCCCAGAAAGCACCAGGAATGTGCAGCTGTGCTCTTTCTCTTTCTGGAGCCCAGCGCCTCTATAGAGAGCACGTGTTCTACTCTGCTCTCTTAGAGAAGTCTATGGTGATCCCATATAAGCAGTTAATGTTTTTAGTATCAGGAAGTACACTTTCTGGCAGAAAAATGCAGTGTCCAATATTAACTTTACTACCTATTTAAAAATCTTTTCTCTTTAAATCAAGACAGTTAAAGTATAATTTCTTTATAGTGGAAGGGTAATTATGGCTCTAATTATTCCATGATGAACAGAAAAGTAAGTTTCTCACTTTTACTTCTTTTCCAATTAAGATAATAGTTAGTACAATAAAATTCACCATTTTTAGTGTACAGTTCTTAAAGTCTTGACAAATGCATTCCGTCATGCAGCCACAGGCCACCACTGTAGACAAGATATAAAAGAATTCTATTACTTCTCAGAATTTCTCCATGAACCTCTGGGTATCTAATATTTTTCACTAGTTTTGGAAAAACTTTGTCCATCATCTTTGAAATATGTTTGTGACCTATTCTTTCTTTTCTGTCTTTCTGGTACTGAGGTTATATGGATGTTAGATGTTTGATATTGCCCTACATGTCACAGAAACAGTTTTTCTCTTTTTCCATTATTTTTCCCTCTTTGTGCTGATTTCTATTGATCAATCTTCAAGTTTAATAAACCTTCTTTTTGCTGTCTTCAGTTTATTGCTAAGGCCATCAAATTAGTTTTTCGATGTGGCTATCATTTATTATGATTATTATTATTTTTCCAAGAATTCAGATTTGGTCATTTTTTTAATGTCCATTTCCCTTTTGAAATTTTCTAGTTGTTCATCCATTTTTTTCTATCATGTCATCTAAAAGAACACAACTTTTTTGTATAAAATAATTACCTTAAAATTTTGCTAATTTGAACATTAGGATCATGTGACAGTATGCTTTCATAATTTTTTTTCTTTTTATTCATGACCACTCCTTTGTATGCCTTGTAATTTTTTTCTTTTTATAGTGAGCATTCTGGGTACTATATTTTAAAGCTGCTGGATTATATTATCTTCTGTTAAATAACTTTGAGTTTTGATCTGGCAGGCAGTTCATTTACTGAAAGAGTTTTCATTGATCTTACTGAGATTTGACTTTAAGGTTTTTATGGGTATGTCTGATTCAGATTTTTCTTTTGTCTTAGGGCTTAGACTTTATTTGCAAAGCATAGCCCTTGGCTTTTCTGGCATCTCACTTAATGTTCTTCTGCAAGATCAGTCTATCCTGGTCGGGGTGAAACTTCAATGTCTCCCTTGCAAGTCTGTGTTCAAATTTCAGATCCCCAAGATATGCTCATAATATGCCTCATAGAATCATCACGAATGTGTGCAGTTTGGAATTCAGCCAAGGACTGGGCTAACTCCTGTGCAGTTGTATGGGGATTCCTCTCTTTGCTCTCCCTTTTCTGATATCCCATTTCACAAATTTTAGCTGTCCTTACATCCTTAAACCCCATTCTCTCTTCCATCTAGAGGCACTTCTATTCTCTGTTTGGGCTTCATTTCCCTGCTTTGAAAATGACACAACAAATATACTCATAAAAAAAATAATAAAAACCCAAGCAAACTAGTTTTGACTTTGGGCAGGATACTTAATCTATCAAACCCCACTTTTATCATCAGTTTAATGACATATTTGGACACAATGGTTTTTGAATTTCCTATTAATTTTTGAAAACTTTTGTTGTGTCTGTGAGAAGGTATTTCTCCTTCAACTAACCTTATAAAAGTTTTTTACTCATACCTGTGAGTCAGTGTGTTTATAACTTAACCAGATGCCAACTGAAAAATAGCTTAATAATAAATTACTTGATTTCCTGAATTGTACAGAACTCCTTAAAGAATGGATTTTTCTCCTAGAATAAATCTCTCTCTTACTAAATGGTATGTGATTTCCATAATTTAAAGTGGCTATTATGTTAGAATATCTACAGAATATAGATAGATAGAATATCTTGCAGAAATAAAACATATGGGATGATAACAGCATTCTCCAGAAGAAGCAAGTTTCTTATTTATTGGACCAATTAGTTTGTTTTTTGGTGGGACTATAGAATAGAATGCTTCAATGTAAATAGAAGTGTTCCATATTGTCTTAGTTAATTGGAGCTGCTATAACAAAAAAATGCCCTTGAGTAGGAGGCTTATAAACAACAAACACTTAGGTCTCACAATTCTGGAGGGTAGGAAGTCCAAAATCAAGGCACTGGCAGATTCTGTGTCTGGTCAGAGCCTGCTTCTTCATGAATGGCACCTTCTTGCTGTGCCTTTGTCCCGACCCACGGGTTATTCAACGTAGACCTGGAGGGGGGAGTGGGAATGGGATGGATCAAGAGACGCGAGAAATTGAGACAAGACAGTATTCTGATCAAGTCTCATTTATTGGCTCTAAGGTTACATCTTATATAGGAAAAAAGCAGGCATACTGTAAGAAGTCAGGAATGCAAGGATGCAATAAGGTCTTGAGAGGAAACAAAGACAAGACATTCCTGACGCGGTGCAGCCCCCAATCTTTACAGCAAAGCAGAAACTTGAAAGAAGATAAAAGGTCACCCTTGAGTAAACTTGCATAGCCGGGAACACAGAATTCCCGGCACAAACAGATTATGAGGCAGTTATCACGTAAGCATGGCCATTTGGCGCAAGCAGGTTGTCACGCAGGCATGGCCACACATAGAGGGGTGTGGGCTGCAGGCTCCCAACATGTCTTCACATGATGTTTGGAGTAAATGAGCTCCCTAGGGTCTCTTTTATAAGGGCATTAATCGCATTCATGAGGGCTCAACCCTTATGATCTCACCACCTCCCAAAAGCACTACCTCTTAGTACTGTCACCTTGGGGGCTAGGATTTCAACATATGAATTTGGGCATAAGACATAAGCATTCAGACCATTGCATATGTTATCTGACCAAGGTAGAGTTCAGCAGTATTCGCTTTTCAGGATGCTGAGCATGCTTCTGGTTAGTAATGACCTTACAGGCAATTGAAACCACTGTGCTTATTTTGGAGCCTTGCTGCCATATACTTGAAAGGCTGATAAACTTTAAGTTCAAGCCTGTATGTTGTTCACCACTTAAATTTATCTTAGTTTTGAACATGTATCTAGCAGGTTATACACTTCATGAAACTTGAATATGCCTCTTAACATACTGTTACTCCTACGTTTTTGATTTTTAGGAATTAAAACAACATGCTTCCCATATTTTATAGAATTTGAAAAGTCAGTTTATTTTCAGATATATATTATAAGGATTTCTAGTTTCCTCTCTGTCAGATAGAGAGCTTGGATTCCAGCACTCATCCTTATAACAAGAAAAAAAGCTGAAAAAACTAACCATACCAACTCTTCTTAGATATATTAGATAATTGAGATCAAAGAGCAAACCAATTCTGTGGAAACTGGATAAACAGGCAAATACATAGAATCATAAATTACCAAGAGCAGAAGCTACTGCAAACAATAAGTAGCAGGAAAACTAGTAGGAATACTTAAAAGTAATTGAAGAATTGCTGGAGGCTGAGTGTGGACTAGTTTGAAAGTTGGAAACTGCACGGGGCTTCATCTTAGGTGGGTCCCCAATGTTTACAAGGTTCATCTTCAGAGGCCCTACCAAGTTTTCACAGTGAAGAACAGAAAAAATATCTCCTTGGGTTTCAGGAAGGGAGAGGCAAAATAAGTAATTTGAAATACACCAGGGAAAAAGTAATCATTTTGAAATATGTCCAAAGTATCATTTTCTCTATAATAAAGACCTGCACTCAAGGGAAACCACTATTGCAGATCCTTATCATACATACAAGAAGAACAATTAGACAATTTCAGTCCCTCAAGCCTGCTGGTCTTAATAAGGGGAGGAAAAAAAGGCTAAGAAATTCTTCAGTCTGTGCCTGACTTATCTCACGCAACATAATTTTCTAGAAGCTCATCCATGTTGCTTCAAATGCATACTGCAGAGTATTCCATTATGTGTATGTACCACATTTTCCTTACCCAGTCATCTGTCAATTGACATTTAGGTTGGATCCATGTCTTGGCTATTACAAATAGAGCTAAAATGAACGTGGGACTGCAGGTATCTCTTCGACATGATGGTTTCCCTTGCTTTTGGTATACACCCAGAAGTGGGGCTGCTGAATCATATGGTAGTTCTCTGTAGTTGTTTGAAAAACATCCATAAGCCTCACATGTTCTCACTCACAAGTGGGAGCTAAGAAAAAAAGAAAGAAAGGCCACAATAAAATGTTGAACTTTCAGAAGGAGATAACAGACCTATAGTTACTGGAGGTGGGAAAGGGTGAGGTAGAAAGGAGTTAGGGAGTAATTGGGTAAGGAAAACAAAGAATAATTATAATTTGCAATGATGATCATGCTAATAATATTGATTTGGTCATCACATACTGTACACAAATACTGATAGTCAACTCAGTAACCTATAAATATGTATAATCAATTATGTTTCATTTCAAAACATAAATTAAAAAAAACAGTGGAACAAATGACCTCCAACCTATTGAAAATTTGACATTAAAATGTTGGTTATTACCATAGTTTTATAATACAAGTGATATCTAATTTTAGAAACAAGAATATATGACTAATCTGAATATACTAAAGTCTAATAATTTGATATAAAAATTATACATAAAGCCAAAAAAAAGGAAAAGAAATTCTTCAGAAAGTCAAAGCCTGGGGAGTCTAACACACTAAAAAAAAATGGAGGTAAATCATAACATTATAGAACACATACCTTATTCAGTATTTAATTGACACACAAATAGTAATTCAGTAAAATAACACTGATGGCAATGGAGAGAACTACAAGAAACAGATTCTATTTAAGAAGTATCTAGGGGGCTGGCCCGGTGGCGCACTGCTACAGTGCGCCGCTTGGGAGTGCGGTGGCGCTCCCGCCGAGGGTTCGGATCCCACATGCAGACCGGTTCCCGCTCACTGGCTGAGTGGGGTGTGGGGGCGGCGCTGAGGGTTGCGATCCCATTGCTGGTCCCGGTCCGGTACGGGCACAGCACTGGGGGTTGCAATCCGTTGCCAGACACGAAAAAAGACAAAAAAGAAGGAAAAAAAAAAAAAAGAAGTATCTAGGGAAACCCAGAGAAAACAGGGAAGACAAACCAAAAATACTATAGGAATTTGAAGTCTCTGACACATACAGCAATAGCAAACATTAAAAACAGCCTAACTCCTAGATGAATAAACATAAAACCTCACACAAAAGACATGTCTAATTCAGTTCCTGTTATTTGTTATATCATGTATGACTTTCAATTAAAGATGCAAAGCTTGCTACAAATCAAGAAAAAAAACCACAATATGAAGAGACAAAACAAGCATCAGAACAAGATTCAGATATGGCAAACATTTTGGAATCATCAGACAGGGAATTTAAACTAAAATTGATAAGAGCTCTAATAGCAACTTGTAAGAACAGATGAATAATGAGAGCAAAGAGATGAAAACAAAAAGAAAAAATAAAAAGAAAAGAAAACCCTAGAAATCAAAAGCACTGTAACAAAAATAAAGGTTGCCTTTGATGAGCTCATCACTAGACTGAATATGGCTAAAAAAAAAATTGATGACATTGAACATATGTCAATGGAAACTTCTGAAACTAATATACAGAAGGAAAAAAAGAATGGAAAAATAGACAGAACCAATAAATAATTACGTGACAATTACAAAATGTGTAACATATGTGTAA
The DNA here is from genome assembly GCF_000696425.1 of Galeopterus variegatus. Classification (NCBI taxonomy): domain Eukaryota; kingdom Metazoa; phylum Chordata; class Mammalia; order Dermoptera; family Cynocephalidae; genus Galeopterus; species Galeopterus variegatus. The sequence goes on from NW_007742951.1 coordinate 11,238, forward strand.
TGGGAACAACAGAAAAAAAAAAGAGCAAAGCAAAACAGAAAAAAATAATGGCTGATAATTACCAAAATTAATGACAGAAACTGAATCACAGATTCAGGAAGCTCAGAGAATGTAATGCAGGATAAATGCAAACAAAAAAATTTACATAGACACATCACATTCAAACTGCAGACAATGAAAGACAAAAATAAAACCTTGAAGGAAGCCAGAGGGGGAAAAACAACCTATCTATAAAGAAGAAAAGACAAGAATTACATAGAATTTCTCTTCAGAAACCATGTAAACAAAATATGGAGTAAAATATTTAAAGTGTTGGGGAAAAAAAAGAAAACATCCTACTTAGAATTCTGTATTTAATAAAATTATTCTTCATAGGATAAGGAAAAATTGAGACTATCTCAATCAGACCAAAACTAGGGAAATTTGTTGCCAAGAGTCCTTTCTTGAATAAACGCTAAAAGAAGTTCTTCAGAGAGAAGAAGGAAAATAATACAGGACTGAAATGAATCTACACAAAGAAGGAAAGAATAATAAAGGAATAAGTAAAAGTAAAAAAAAATCTTTTTTCTTTCTATTCTTAATTTAGCTAATAGATGACTTTCTTCACAATAATAATAGTAACAATGTATTCAGCAATGACAGTCACAGAAAAGTGAAATTAATAGCAGCAATGTTATAAGGATGGGAGGGAGGTTGGTAATACTCTGTTATAAAGTACCTGAATTACTTGTGATGCAATATAGTATCATTTGAATAAAATTATATTACTTGTAAATATATATTGCACATCTTATAGCAAACATAGAATTTATAAAAATATATGTAAAGTAGATACTAAAAGAGGAAAGGAAATGGAATAACATACCATGCTAAATTAAAGCCAGAAAAGGCAGAACAACAGGGGATGATAATGAAAACAACAAAGAACTAGAGCAGTAAACAGAAAACAGTAACAAATATGGTAGATATTAATCCGACTGTATCAATATTCACTTTAAATATGAATGGTATAGATACACCAATTAAAAGACATAGACTGACAGAGTAGGTAAAAAAAAAAAGACACAGCTATATACTGTCTATAAGAATGTCACTTTATATATGACAAGGATGAATTAAATGTACTTTATAGTAACCAAAACAAAGCTGTGTAGATACATTAATTTCAGACAAGGCAGACATTAACATAAGAAAATTATCAGGACTAAAGCAGGCTATTCATAATAATAAAGAGATCAATTATACAAGGAGGCATAGCAATTCTTAAAGTATATGTATCTAACAAGAGAGTGTCAAAACATGTGAACCCCAAAACTGGTAGAATTTCAAAGAGAAATATACATAATAGTTGGAGATTACAGCACACCTCTATCAGTGATGAACAGGTTCAGCAGGAGAAAGTCAATAAGAATATGGTTGAATTAAACATAGCATCAATCAACTAGATCCAATTGACATATATTCAATGAGTCATTCAACAATAGCAAAACATACATTCTTCTCAAGAACACATAGAATATTCACCAAAATAGACCACATTCTGGGCCATAAAAATAATTATAACTAATTCAACAGAATAGAAGTCATAAAAGTACTTGGACCACAAAGTAAACTAGAAATTAGTGACAGAAAGATAGCTGAAAAACCTCCAAATTCGTGGAAATTAAGTAGCATACTTCTAAATGAGCCAAAGAAATCTCAAGAAAATTTAAAATATTTTGAGCTAAATATAAACTAAAATGCAACTTATCAAAATTTGTGGAATTCAGCCAAAGCAGTGTTTAGAGGTAAATTCATAGCATTGAAGGTTCATACCAAAAAAAAAAAAAAAAGATTTAAAATCAGTTATCTAAGCTTCCACCTTCTACAAGAGAAAGAAGAGGAATATAATGCTCAAGCAAGGAGAAGGAAAGTAATATATAATAGAGCAGAAGTCAATAAAAATTAGAAAGACCAATAGAGAAATCCAATGAAGCCATATAATTTAAAATTAGAAAGTATAATGTCTTCAGCTTTGTTCTTTCTCAAGATTACTTTGGTTAATTGAAGTCTTTGTGATACCATATGAATTTTAGAATTTAGTGTTTTCTATTTCTGTAGAAAATGTCATTGAAATTCTGATAGTGATACTGTTAATTCTGTACATCATTTTGGGATGTTTTGATATTAATTATTCCAGCCCATTTTAATTTATTTGTGACTTCAATTTTGTTTATATGTTTATTCTATTCAGTGTACAGATGTTTCATCTCTGGTTAAATTTATTCCAAAATATTTTATTATTTTTGGTGCTATTGTAATTGGGATTCTTTTCTTGATTTCTTTCTCAATTAGTTTTTTTTTTTTTTTTGGTGTGAAGAAATGCTACTGATTTTTGCATGTTCACTTTGTATCCTGCAACTTTACTGAATTTGTTTATTAGTTCTAACAGTTTTTTTTTTCCTCCTTCTAATGGAGTCTTCATGGTTCTCTACATATAGGACCATATCATCTACAAACAAATAATTTTACTTCTTCCTTTCTAATTTAGATGCCTTTTATTTCTTTTCCTTGTCTAATTGTTCTGACTAGGACGTCCAGTAGTATGTTAAACAGAAATGATGAGAGTGGGCATCCTTGGCTTTTACTGGATCTTAGAGAAAAAGTTTTCAGCTTTTCTGCATTAATTATGATGTTGATTGTGAGATTTTCATAAATGGTCTTTACTCTGTTGAGATAAGTTTCTTCTATACCTATTTTGTTGGGAGTTTTGTGGGGTTGTTTTTAATCATAAATGGTTTGATTGAGTTTGGATGTGCTGTCCACACCACTCATGTGGAAATCCTATACCCAATGAGGCAGTGCTGGAAGCTGTTTGAGTCATGAGCGTGGATCCCTCAGGAATGCTCTCCCTGGGGGAAAAGAGGCAGTGGGTGAGATCTCACTCTATTAGTTCCCGCCAGAGCTGGTTGTTTAAAAGACCCTGGCACCTCCTTTCTTTTTCTCTTGCTTCCTCTCACATGTGATCTGCTTGTACCTGCTGCTGCCTCCACTTCCTGCCATGAGTAGAAGCAGCCTGAGGCCCACACCAGATGCAGCTGTCCTAGAATTGTAAGCCAAATAACCCGGTTCTTTAAAAATTACCCAGTCTCAGGTATTTCAGTTATAGCAACACAAAATGGACTAATACATGGTTGTTGAGCTTTTTTGAGTGATGATTCTGCATCTATTGAAATGCTCATCCATTTTTAATATTTTATTCTGTTAATTTGGCATTTCACAATGGTGGATTTGCATATGTTGAACCAAACTTACATTCCATGAATAAACCTCTTGGTCATAGTGTATAATATTTTTGCTTGCATTTTATTGAGTATTTTTGCATCTTTGTTCATCAGACAGATTGTTCTATAGTTGGTGGGTTTTTTTGGTTTTTGGGGGGGTTTTTTGTTTGTTTGTTTTTTATTGTGATATCTTTTTCTACTTTGGTATCAGGATAATGATGGCCTAAAATGAGTATGGAAGTGATCCCCCTTCTGCTTCTTTTTTTTTTTGGAAGTGTTTAACGAGGATTGGTATTGATTCTTCTTTTAATGTTTGGTAAAATTCACTCATAAATCCATCTGATTCTGGGCTTTCTTTGTTGGGAGCTTTTTGATTACTGATTCAGTCTCCTTATTTGTTACTGGTATGTTCAGATTTTCTGTTTCCTCTTGATTCATTCTTGAAAGGTTATATTTTTCTAGTAATTTACCCATTTCTTCTAGACTATCCAATTTGTTAGTATGTAATTGTTCATAAAAGTCCATTATAATCATTTTTGTATCTGAATCATGTTATAACATCTCCTCATTTCTGATTTTGTTTATTAGGACTTCTCTCATTTTTTTTCCCTTAGTCTAGCTTAAGATTTGTTAATATTATTTATTTTTTAAAAAAATCAGCTCAGTTTTGTTGATTCTTTTATTACTTTTTTGTTATGTGTTTGATTTATTTCTGCTTTAGTCTTTGTTATTTCCTTCCTTCTGCTACCTTTGGGCTTAGTTTGTTCTATTTCTGTCTAGTTCATTGAGGTATTAAAGTTACATTTTTTATTTAATGTATCTTTAAAAAAATAAAGACACTTATTGCCTACTTGAACAAACATTATTTTCTGTAAAAAGCCAATATAATTTAAATCTTTAAGGTGCAAAGTTGATCTATGAGGATTTTTTTCAATTAAAGCATAAGAAAAAGAGACCCTGTCAAGTAGCCGATATTATAAGAAGTATATCTACCCCATTTTCTCCTTAACTCCTTTCAACATATGGAATAGTGTTGAAATCGTCTAACCCTCTACTTGGCATTAGAAAGTAAAAGGAATTAGAAGTTCATATTAAAAACTTAGTCAATTAAATGAAAGCTCTAATTTTAAATTCACTGTAAAAAGTTTAAAAATGCATACCTTTCTAATCATTTAATTAAAATATTTTTACATTGGTGAAATAAATATATTTGAACATGTTCATCTATGAGCTGCCTTTAATATTTTCTCATTATCATTGGTAGTCACAGAATATTACTATTATGGCATTTTACTTTGATTAGATAAATCCATCATACAACTTCTTAAGATGTTGTTTCTTAATTGCTTAATCTGCATTATCCTTTGCAGACCATATAGCAAACATCCTGTACTACAACATATTCATGATAAGGTGGTTATTAAGCATGGTCCACAATATTACAGAATGTATTTGCAAGATATGAGAATGAATTAAAGCAAGAAAACAGTTATATATTCTTCACTTGATCTTAGCCAAAAGAATGAGAAGCAATAGTTATATATTCTGAGTTTGATTATGTGTTTAGTTGTTTCCTAATGGGAATTTCTACAGAAAATATAATTCAACCTAGAAAAAATTGAGATAATGAATGCTAGAGAAACAAATTAAACTTCTGGCAGATATTGATGGTTCGTGAATTTGTTTTAATTTCTAGGAAAAGAGATCCAGGTGTCATTGTGAACAGCTCAATAAAGAAGTCAACTTAATATTCAACAATAGCTAAACTGTTTATTTGAATTGCAAAAGCTAGAAAGTTTATGGAATATAGGAAAATAAATTTTATAAAAACTACGAAAGACAGTGTTTTAGCAATTGTGTTCATCATTATATATTTCCTCTTTATCAGGATTTTATCAATTCTACGTTCATTAAGAACCTACTTATATAACTTGGGAACATGAACAAGAATATTCCATAGAAGGGATAATTTTTAAGCCTTATCTTGAGTAGTAAGCAGTAGATTCCAAATAGACAACGGTATTAAAAACATTCAAGGAAGAAAGAACACCACCATCAAAGACTTGAAGATTTAAAACACACTTATATTTGGAAGACAGCAAGTAGATCACTAGCATTTCTTTTTGTATTACCCAGAAAGAAGATACAGTCAGATCACTTTTTCTCCCATGTCATGAAGAGAGAGTTTTTAATTACATTACAATGCAAATAAAAATAACATATTTTAAGAGATTACTGCTCTGCAGGTACTACTGCTAAGCATATTATCAGTCTCTATACAAATGTGAAATCTAAGAAATAGAAATGTTTTGGGGCCAATCTTCAAAACTGTTGATAATTACTAGTATGGCAGGAATTGAACATAGTATGGTTAACTGTTCAGCATTACACATAAAGTCTCTGATAATTGAAAATAGACATCAACAAGGCAACTAGTCCCATGCATTTAGCAAGACCTCATTGTGCATCTCTATAAGCAGATCCCTGCTTTAACAGCTCTAATGAAAATAGCTATCACTCAGTAATACATTCTTTCCACACGAAGGGATTTGCTCTTTACTATTGTGTATTTACTTTAATTTTTATTTTATCTTCTCTATGATTTTGAGTAATATGATACTCTTTCTCTAATTTTTTGAGGTTTACCATTAATATTAATCACTTATTTTGTAATTTCTGCATTTAATGATTTGTGTATTCTATAATTATATACTGTATAGTTTGGACTGATGGTATTCTAAATATGAAAATTATATCAGTTTTGCTACTCATGTTGTTCAAATCTTCCTTAGACTTACTGATTTTTTTGCATGCTAATCAATCTATTACTGGTAAAGTTGTGTTGAACTTTCTCACTGTAATTCTGGATTTGCTTCTTGGTCCATTAAAACTGAATCATTATGATATATAACTGTTCAATTCTAAGTAAAGGCTTTTAATGTGAATTTTATTTTCTTTTACTTTAACACAGTTAATGTGTTGGTGTTTGCAGGATGCATCTCCCTTCTTTTACTTTCAACCTTCTGAATCCTTACGTTTACATGTGTCTATTATTTAGAAAAAAGCATATAGTGCAATTTTGTCATTTATTACTTTGAAAATATGACTTTAAACTAAGAAATTTAATCAATTTTGTATATTTAAAGTACAGATACAGTTGGGTTTAAAATAGACCATCTCACTATTGTTTGATACTGGTCCAGCCTATTTGTTCTTTCTATTTCTCTCCTTTCTGCCTTCTGTGATTATTTTTAGTATTCCAGAGGGTCATTTGTCTTTAGGTGTGACATATCCAGAAGAAAAGTTGTGCCCAGGGACTATAAATATATATATTTATATATAGGCTGGAAGAAATTAAGTACATAGTAAAGTCAGTCAAAGTAATATGGAAAGAAAGGCACTAAGAAAAACTAAAGTTCAAGAGAGTGGGCTGTATCTGACAAACAATAAATTCATAAGATACTTCCCTCTATAAAAAAAAAAAAAATCTGTACAATGCTATGAGTTACACAATTGCTCTTTAATGATTTTAGACATATAGAATTGATCTAGAAACAAAATTCATCTAGAAATATATGCTTAAAAACAGAGGTAAATATTATCAACTCTAACAAAATTAAAGTAAAAGTAGAGGTGACGAGAATTGAGAAGAGTAAGCGGGAAGTCAAAAGACAAAGTGTTTAATGAAGAATAATATTTAGACCAGTGTTTTGAAACACCTTCACATCACAGATTCCAAAAAATACCTATATCATTAGCACTGGGTTAATGAAGGTAGCTGCCTACTCCCTGCTGGAGCTGGAGACAATCCCTCTGTGGACCCTGGCTGCATCACACCTGACTTGGCAGCCCCAAGAGCTCATGGATCAATATCTCAGCAAGCCATTCATGCCACTGGCAGGAAAGTCCTACTTAAAATTCTAGGTGTAACAAAGAGAGACATTTTAAATGATTACATATTTCTAAAGCTGAGGCATGAGAGAATGGAAGAGTGGTTTGATAATAACCCTCATCTATTATTTCAGGAAATTAGAGCTTGCATAAAATTATATTAGTGAAACTCTAAATATAGATACAGAAAAATTGAAAACAGTATCAAAAGGGCTTAAAAATAGTGAGAAGTGGGTTTTTTTTTTTTTTTTTGCTTTTCAGAAGCAATAATTAAGTTGGAGAGGAGTAAGCAGAGGCCTATAATTTCCACTAAAGACCTGCATATGCCCTCTTAATGATTTTTAGTCCTGTACACAGATACCTTTATTTATGACTAAACAAGTATCTGTTAGACAAAAGAACATTTTTAGGCATATGGCAATATAAGGTAATAAATAAGAACTCTAAAAATATATAAATAAAATGTGGGAAAGCAGAGTAATCAATATATGGCCAAAACATACTTATGTAAATAAAAATGTAAGATCTTTGGAACAACTCTTCATTCAGGTTTTTCTGGTAAATTGGGGGAAAATGCTGTAGAATGTTTACATAACGTGTAAACTGATCATTTAACCGAGTTTATTCCTTGGAGCGGAACAAACCCCCCGATCTCCAGATGTTGGGGAAGAAACAAACAACTGGCCTCCTCCAGTTTAGCTTCATAGCCTACTAGAGAGAAAGAAAGCTCCCAGGTCCTGATCTTTATCCTTCCATTTCCCAAGCAAAAAAAATAGTCTCACAAAAGGCAAGTAATCATAGGCCTCATCATGTTACAAACACATTAACAATGATATAAGAAAACGATGTATCTGTTTCTTTTCTGTAGTAGAGACCTATCTTCTAAAGAAGATGGAAAACAATAGTTGTAAAATAAAAAGCAAAATATTTAGTAGATCATGAAAACAGAGGTGGTTATAAATAATGGAGAACAAATTGTGGAATTTTACCTAAATTCACCTTATTTCTTCCTCTTTCCTTGCATAGCATAGGGCTTGAATTATTGCTATAGTATTTACTATTTCTTAGAAGAAATACTAACAAATGTAGACATTCAACAATTTCCTAGGAAGAAGAAATGCTGTTTCCTTATATTTTTCTTTCATTTTTTTTTCTTCTTTAATCATCCCCTCTGCATTAATCATGTTTTGTAAACAAAAAGTCTTTTAAAAAAATCTGGCTTGACTAGACTGAGCTCACCAGATAATTATTGGTTAGATTACAAAAATAGTAAATATCTCTGGCACAAAGAAATAATAGAAAGAAGGAACTAAAATAAACTTTAAATTTCTCCCTAATTGCTAAAATAGCTCTCTACTTTATTCATTTATTTATTTTTATTTTATTTTATTTTGTCAATATACAATGTGGTTGATTATTGTGGCCCATCACCAAAACCTCCCTCCATCTTCCCCCTCCCCCCAACAACCTCATATCTGTTCACTTGTCGTATCATCTTCAAGGAATTGTAATTGTTGTGTATTCTTCCTCCTTCCGCCCCCCCCCCCGCTTTTTTTGTGTATTTATTTATTTATTTTTAGCTCCCACAAATAAGTGAGAACATGTGGTATTTCTCTTTCTGTGCCTGACTCGTTTCACTTAATATAATTCTCTCTAGGTCCATCCATGTCATTGCAAATAGCAATATTTCATTCTTTTTTATAGCTGAGCAGTATTACATTGTGTAGATATACCACATTTTCCGTATCCACTCATCTGATGATGGGCATTTCAGCTGGTTCCAACTCTTGGCTATTGTAAAGAGTACTGTGATGAACATTGG
>NW_007742952.1:0-272 GCF_000696425.1 Galeopterus variegatus
GCTTCCCGGCCATACAAGCTTTCCAGAATTCCCCAGATTGCATCAGTTACCAGACCCCGTGTTCCACACCTTCTCTTTCACATTTCTTTGTTTCTTTCTATTTCTAAAGTCTCTATTTCTAGTTTTGGCCAGCATTACGCCCAGCCTCTTCCAACTATCCGTCATGTCCCTTGTACTACATTGGCTTCTGCCTGACTCATCTTTGTGACTAGAGGCTCATCCATACAATGCCTTAAATATGACAAATGCTCACAAATATTGGTTGAATGAAA
>NW_007742952.1:5439-6313 GCF_000696425.1 Galeopterus variegatus
TTACGTACGTGGCTTGGTCCAGTGACAGGACATAAAGCCCTGCACCTGACCTTGGGTTCTGAAAGAGCCTTCCGAAGCTTTCTCTTTTCTACCTGTGCAGCTATGACGTTAAGGCAGCTACGGTCTCTGCACCTAAAACCAAAAATGAAGACAGTACCTGCCATGCTCTGTATCATGTACTTTTTGACCAAAAATATCCAAGAAAGACACTACAGAGCCAACCCTGACCACGTAAGACCAGGACACGAGTGGTCGTCTCTTCACGTGGAATGACTGAGTCATCTGAAAAGGACACTCACCTGCCAATAAATGACGTGAGTAAGACCATGGCCTGAAAGTTTGTGCTTCAACTACTAGCAGCCTCACGAACTGCACTGCTTTGGCTTCTTTTCCCTTTCAAAATCCCCCTGGGTATTTGCTGGAGTGAGGAAGGGAAAAGTAGAGATGAAAGAAAAAACTGCAGAGACTCCAGTGCTCCTGCCGTCACAGCAGAAGCTGCCACAGCGCCTCCGACGCATGAGGGGCTGCAGAAAGTTCGCAGCAAGGCGTAACTGAGAGGTAACACGGATATTTCCATGAACTTTTTGAAGTACCCCCGTATACAGCTCCAGAAGTAGCTACCTCCAAGAAAAAGTTGAAAAGTCATTCTAAAAGGTTCTACTAACCCAAGAAATACTCATCAAGTGGCAGATCGAACTTCCCCAGGCCGCTGCATGCAACTTCCCATCACTGAGCTGCGTGCAACTTCCCATCACTGCCGGGTCCCTCTGACTTCATTTACCGCCCCTACCCTCTCTCTATGATTATCGCCACATATTTTTTTTTTTTTTGTCTTTTTTGACTTTTTCCGTGTCCGGCAACGGAGCACAACCCC
>NW_007742952.1:11500-11977 GCF_000696425.1 Galeopterus variegatus
AAAAAAAAATGCATCATTCTTCATGAAGTTCTCATGAAGCAGAAAAACTGCCAGACATAGAAAAATAAGATGAAGACATACCCTAAGCCTGAACTGTGGAAGGACTGAACAGTAATGTTAAGACAGATGGAGCTGCCCTGAGAAAAGTTACTCAGATCGTCGGTGACGGAATACTCTGGTGACTTCACATGAGGACAGAGACTTAAGAGTGAGGCAGAATGCAAATCCCACACACCTTCCCTGGGCCACATCTCTAGCAAGGGCTCTGCCACCCACCAGCCTTGACTGTCAACACATGCGTACAGGAAACTCTCACCTGGTTCATTATACGTGACAGTTTTTGCTAAGCTTTTTAAAAACTTATTCAACTAAAAGATCAAATGGAACATTGAGGTCAAAGTATGGGATATGATGGTAAAAAAAAAAGACTTTGGAATACCTTTGTAAAGCAAGTTGCAAAGCTGAATGCAATGTTCA
>NW_007742952.1:13725-14418 GCF_000696425.1 Galeopterus variegatus
GAAAATAAACAAAAGAGATGTGAGGCACATTAGTTTATCTGGCCACAGTGTTTCTTTCTTTTTTTTTTTTCCTTTTTGTCTTTTTTTTACTGACCGGCAACGGGATCGAAACCCTCGGTGTTGCGCCCGCACCGTGCTCAGCCAGTGAGCGGGAACCGGTCTCCACGTGGGATCCGAACCCTCGGCGGGAGCGCCACCGGGCTGGCCCGAAAGAAAGGGTATTTGGAACTATAAAATAATGCCTGGTGGTTTCTAATCACTGAAGCCAAAATCTAACTCATATTGTTTATGATGGAGGTTAAAATAGAAAGCCAGTTTTATACCCGCCGAACCTGAGATTAGCTGAAGGTCACTCAGAAACTCGATCATGACAAACGCAAGAGTAGAATCCAGGTAGAAACAAAACCAACAGATCATATTCAGGACAAGCTGCATTCTGATTTGCAAACTGAAAAAAAAAATCTAGGAGACCTATTAACAATTGTAGCAAGATAAAGCTTTTAAGAAAATATAAATTGCACGTAAGTCTAATTGTGATTAAATTTCAGGAGACTTTCAATTTGATTTTGATGTGAAATCGATGTATGTAAGTAATCCAGTCACTAACGCAATGATAAGGTCCACTCCACAGCTGCCAACATCCATTCAAACAGAATCTTAAGCATCTTGTGAAGTGGACTTAATGAAGTCTAG
>NW_007742952.1:19929-20211 GCF_000696425.1 Galeopterus variegatus
GCGATGCCAGCCTTGAATTTCCAGCCTCCAGCGTCTCACAGAAGTCCCCCTGAAGCCAGCCTACCTCTGAGACAGGGTGGCTACCGTCATTCCACCCCCTCATTCCTCTGGGCCACCAACGTGACATCAGAACAGGCCAAGACCTGCTTGACTCAGCATTCCGAACCCTTCATCCGCCACTCCTCCCTTGCACAATCACCTTCACTGAAGCCCACTCTGACAGTGTAGCTTCTACTTTTACTGAGAGCCTGTATAGAGAAGGACCATAACATAAAACCATAA
>NW_007742953.1:0-498 GCF_000696425.1 Galeopterus variegatus
CAGCGGCCGCAGCGGCCTTGGCTTGTAGACGGCCGGCTTCCCCTGTGCATGTCTTTCCTGTACCCACATTTCCTCTTTCCATAAAGACACCAGTCGTATTGGATAATAGGCCCATGATAATGACATCATCTTACCCTGATCGTCTGTAAAGACCTTATCTCCAAACAAGGTCATATTCACAGGTACTGGGGATTACGACTTTTGGGGGAAACACAATTCACACCATACCAGTCTGCCTTTCAAAGATATACAAGCAATTAACGACATACATAACAATATCGATAGCTAACTTTTACTGAGTACTTACCATGTGCCAGACATGGTGCTAAGCTTGTTACACACATTCAAACCGTGCAACGACTCTGTGAGGTAGCACTATGGGCTGAATTGTGCTTCTGCACCTCAATTCATAAGTTGAAGCACTAACCCCCAGTAGCTCAGAATGTGACTGTATGTGGTATCATGGTGATAAAATGAGGTCGTTAGGGCTGGCCCTAA
>NW_007742953.1:2436-2762 GCF_000696425.1 Galeopterus variegatus
AGCTTGAACAGCAAGGTGTCCCCTCTCACCGTTCTGGGGCACAAGCCCGAGATCGAGTGTCCGCAGGACTGGCTCCTTCTGAGGCTGTGGGGAAGAACCTGCCCCACGCTTCTCTCCCAGCTTCCAGCGGCCGCAGCGGCCGCAGCGGCCTTGGCTTGTAGACGGCCGGCTTCCCCCGTGCATGTCTTTCCTGTACCCAGATTTCCTCTTTCCATAAAGACACCAGTTGTGTTGGATTATAACCCATGATAATGACATCATCTTGCCCTGATCATCTGTAAAGACCTTATCTCCAAACAAGGTCATATTCACAGGTACTGGGGATT
>NW_007742953.1:4709-5927 GCF_000696425.1 Galeopterus variegatus
AGATACTGATGGGTGCACTGAGAGATAGGCTTAGATGGGCCCCCCTTGGGTTGGGCCCCAACCTTAAGCCATGCAGCTTGTGAGGCGCCGGGGCTGGGCGCTCCCAGGGGTCAGTGGCATGGCCAGGGAGATCAGTCCCGAGCCCAGGATGGCTTAGGCTGCAGAAAGGCGTCCTGGCATGGGATAATCCCGGGGCTGTCCAGGGCCAGGGGACACTCGGGCTGCAGCAGCGAGTAGGACNGTTTTGCAACTCAGTAAATATCTGTTTCCTCTCTTATGTCGGTTGGTTTTGTCAGGACAGCCCCTTGGGGTAATCATTTGCCCTGAGGGGTCTCATGTCTGAGGAGTGGAAACGTAACAAAGTGTCTTCTGCAGGGAAGATGGAGACAGTTTGGTTCACAGGCCTAGGCTTACTCTGTTTCAAGAGAGGTTTAGTGACTTGGCTGTCGTGGTCAGGGCTGGAGAGAAAGGAGGCCTCTCTCTGCAGCACCCACACTCTGGGGCGCTGTGCTGCGCTTCCTTAGACTCCCTGGAAAATGTGATTCCTCAGTGTGCCCCAGTGTGCAGGAGCATGAGTGTGCAGATAAAGCCGGTTTCAACATCTTAAGCAAATGGGCACGAGGCGGAGGAGTATGGGATATGTTGTGGAAGGAATGAAGGACCAAGCCCAGGAGCGAGAGACAGAGCTGGCCGCAGAACTAGCTGGCTGTGGACTGGATGCACTGGGCTTTGTTCCCTGTTCCCCCTGCGCCCTCAGAGGAAGACCTGGCTCTTCTCCCATCGCAGAGCGTGTTCCACACCTCACAGTCTGTGACGAGGTAGGTTGATTTAGCTTATGCCATTTTTACTGTTTGAAAAGTGTCCTTGTTTGAAACCGCCCCCCAACACCTATGGTGAAAATTGAAGGTTAAAAATTGTCCTGTACTTAGAAAAATTTTAAATTCTGCCTGCCTTTGCTGTTCCCCGCCTATGCTGTCCCTGACTAATAAAATCAAGAGCTGTATCTGGATGTATCTAGACAACCTAAGGAGGAAACTGCCTTGTGGAAGTTTTTCTTGTCCCTAATTGATTAACTAGCTTATCTTGGCTTCTGTAACCAGCTTGCAGTAGGCCTCGCAAAACCCCTTCCCTCCTCACACTAGGAGGGAACGTGTGTGACTATATGATGACTTTAAGTGTGTGACTTTATGATAACTTTAAGTGTGTGACTATATGATG
>NW_007742953.1:7417-11438 GCF_000696425.1 Galeopterus variegatus
CCATCCGGCCCACCCGCCACCGCTCGGCTTCACTCGGCTCCATCCGGCCCACCCGCCACCGCTCGGCTCCACTCGGTCCCATCCGCCACCGCTCGGCTCCGCTCGGCTCCATCCGCCACCATTCGGCTCAGATGACAGCCTGAGGGTGGGGTGCAGGTGTAGGTCCTGCAGAGTGACAGCTGAGGGGCAGGTGTAGGTGCCGCAGAGTGACAGCTGGAGTGCAGGTGTAGGTGCTACAGAGTGACAGCTGGAGTGCAAGTGTAGGTGCCACAGAGTGACAGCTAGAGTGCAGGTGTAGGTGCCGCAGAGTGACAGCTGGGGTGCAGGTATAGGTCCTGCAGAGTGACAGCTGGGGTGCAGGTGTAGGAAGTGGGAAGCTGGCAGACAGGAGGTTTGCCCCTACTTTAGCTGGTTCCCAAGTGTCCCCCTTCTGACTACATCCTCCACCCTCTCCATGAGCCAGAGGGAGCCTGTCAGCAGGTGGGAAGCCAAGCGTGCAGGGCGTCAGCAGTCCAGGGGATCTGCCATCACAGGACAGGGGCTACCTGAACAGAGGTTGAGCCACGACGCCAGGTGTAGCAGATTGAATCATGCCCCCCCAAAAACTCATTGCAGCTTGAATTGTGTCCCCCAAGTTTTATGTATTAGAAACTTGGCCCCCACTGTGACTGTTAAGAGGGTGGGCAATCCTGTTATGGTAATTGAAAGGTGGAGCCTTGAAGAGGCGATTGGATTGTAGGACCATGCAGTAGTGAATGGATTAGAAATGGTGATCAGGGGCGTGGTTCTGAGGGCTTTAAAAGAAGAAAGAGTCTGTCTGTCTGTCTGTCTGTCTCTCTCTCTCTCTTGCTTCTCACCATGTGATCTGCTTGTACCCCCCGGCTGCCTGCCACTTTCCGCCATGAGCAGAAGCAGCCTGAGGCCCGTGCCAGATGCAGCTGTCCCACAATCCTGAGCCAAATAAACCTCTGTTCTTTATAAATTACCCAGTCACAGGTATTTCTGTTATAGCAACACAAAAATGGGCTAATACACCAGAGTCTGTGACTAAATTTTGCCACAGATTGGCTGAATTCTTGGGTAATTTGCCAAGAAATGGAGATTTTTATATAAGTGTACTTATGTACAAGTATATATATTGCTATGTATCTCTCACTGTATAATTCTCTCATTATATGAATATCTTACTATAGAAATACCTCAGCACATATATCTCACTGTATGTATCTCTCACCATATGAATATGTCACTATAACTATGTCACTATATATTTCTCTCACTATATATATCTCTCACTATATATCCCTCACTATATAAATTCCTCGCTGTGTAAATATCTCACTTTATATCTATCACTGTATGTGTCTCATTATACACACAATCAACCTCTGCTCTCTTGTTCTTTTCCATCTATCACAATATTATCGATGTCACTGGCTGCTTCAGAGTTTATGTGGGTTGACACACCTGGAGTTTAGGACAAGGTCAGGCAGATGTGCTCAGTGTCAGCTCTCTGCAGGTCATCAGCTGGGGGACACTGGGGTGAATTCTGAGATGTGTGATGGTTCCTGCCCACCTCCGGGCACCATGGGGACGTTGCTGAGGGTCAGATTGGACAATGGGTAGATTGTGGTGACAAGATCCACCCAGGGGAATGTGGGTGCCCAGACACCTCAATCCCAACACCCGGCATGGTCCCGTGACTGCCATCCCTGGCTGAACTTAAGGCGCTCCGGGGATGCTTCTTTTTCATTCTGGCAAGTTGATTTGAAATTCTTATGTGGTCATCATAGGGTTCAGGGCTACCTGTGATCCATGTGGAGGCCCCTTCTCAGTCTGGCTTCCACTCTCGTCTACTGAAAGGAAATAGGCAATGCAGACAGGGTTTTGATTCCCTGTTGGAGAGCAAGATACAGGAGTTTTGAGAAATGGTTCCAGCTCCAGAGCTGTGTGGCCCTGAGCCCCACCCCAAGACTCCAGGGGTCGGGTTCTGTTGATGGGAACTGCAGGGACAGGGAGGCCAGTATTGCAGGGGTTAGTGTTAGGATTACGCTTCAAGGTTTAGGGCTGGATATCATGGTTGTGGTTAGGGTTGGTTCTCAGGTAACTTCAAACACTTCCTTACCTTGAAAGGGCCCAGGCAAGTGCTTCCTCTACTCAGTTGCATTTTTCTAGGATCCCAATTTGCTCCAGTACTTGTTTAAAATTCCCCATATTACCTTGTGATGTATCCAATGCAGTCAGTCTCCAGCACGTTGTTTAAATCCTGTAACCCTGAACCAGCAAGTGGATGTTTCAGCAACCTTTGATTTCCTTCCTCAGCATTCTGAGCACATCAGGACAGCCACGACACTTCTGCAGGGATGACTTTTAGCATTTTTCTTAGAGGACTTAAATGCTGTTTTTGCGACTCTGGGTTTCATCACAACTTCATTGCTGGTGATGCACTTGCCAACTCCAGGTCCGCCTGTTTTTTTTCTGTGAACTCACCACCTCTCTCTCTCTCTCTCTCTCTCTCTCAACAGCAGAATCTGATCAGAAATTGGCTCCCACGTTGAATGCTGTATGACAGTCACAGCCCTCAGGGGCAGAGGTCTTCAAGTCTGGGCCTGCGTCCTGCCCACCTAGCTCCCTTGAGCTGTGCCTAGACAGGGCCTTGAGTCACGTGGGGCTCCCAGGCCGGGCAGTGCCCCCAATGCTCGGAGCCCACCTGGCACAGGACCAGCAGCTTTCTCCCCAGTGCCCGCTGGCCTCCCACTGAAGACACACTCAGTCTGTGCAGTGACCTGGTTTTCTTTTCTGTGTGAGGATTCACTCCCAAGAGGGGACAGGGGCAGGAGGAGGAGCAGAGGAGGGGGTGCCATCCCCATCTCCCCCCAGCTCCTCTGTGGAATCCTGGCCCTGGACACCAGCCTTTTATACCCCGTCCCATGCTCCCCAGCTTTATACAGGTCACAGTGGAGTCCCCAAAATGTTACTCCCATGACTCCATCCATCTACGACCTCCTAAAGCATTCTCCTCCTGAGTCCCCGCCCAGGCAGCCTTGTCCCATGACTCCTTCCCTTCTCCAGGCCCCGCCTCCCTCTCCCCTATTCCAGAGACTTCATTTTACAGGTGGAACATTTGGGGCTGGGGGAGAGGACCTACCCGGGAGCATACCCAAATTATATGTCGGGCAGCCTCAGACCCAGACCCCAGTGGTCTCCCCCTGCCCCCCTCACGCTGTTTGCAGGAGCTGGAGGAGGAGGGACCGAGAGCCCACAGCTGGGGAGGGCTCCGTCATTTCAGGGTTTGGGCCCACCCCATCACTGAAGTCCTGCTCTGTAAACATGCCCCAGATCCTGGGGCTGCACTTGCCCCCTCTGCTATGATACCTGATACCCGGCCTGAGGACTGGACCCACAGAGAAGAGGTTGGGGCCTTGGGGAACTGGTTTCCTGACTCCTTTTCCTTGTCTCTTCAGTTCCCACTTGTGTCCCTGCCTGGCTTCCGCCTCTGAGGCTACAAAGAGGGGGGTAACCGGACAGGCCAAGGGGGCGCTGGTGGGGGCGGTCCCCTCCCGGCCCATCTCTGTCTCCATCTCCTCCCCTGGTTCTCTCCCTGGGCCCAGGAGGTGATTTAAGTGGGACTTGGTTCCCGTGAGACCCGGCTGAGAGTCTGAGTTCTCCGTGGCCTCCCGGACTCTCTCGCCTTCGGAACTGGGGACGAGGAACACAGCACGTGCTGCAGGTTTGTGTGGGAACAACGTTTATTGGAACAGGAGGCCAGAAGAACATGGAGGGGAGCCGTGTGGGACATGGAGGGGATCTGTACCTGTCCATAGCCCGTAAGCCCTTAAGGAACCCCTGTCCCCCACATTTTCTGCCTCGTCTCTGGTCATGAAAGTGGAGCCAGCCCTGTACTGAGTGCACAGAGAGGGGAGGGTTCCGGCAAAGGAGGAGGAGTCTCGGAAAAAAAGACGCACCCTCCGGGAGGCCCCATCATGTGCACACAGAGAGGGGAAACGCCCAGATAGCGAGA